>NC_037676.1:110319403-110619403 GCF_003255815.1 Theropithecus gelada
GGGGGGAGGGATTGCATTGGGAGTTATACCTGATGTAAATGACGAGTTGATGGGTGCAGCACACCAACAAGGCACAAGTATACATATGTAACAAACCTGCACGTTATGCACATGTACCCTACAACTTACAGTATAATAATAATAAATAATAAAAAAAAAAAAACGCTAGAGGAAAATAGAGGCAATACCATTTAGGACATAGACACAGGCAAAGATTTCATGATGAAAATGTCAAAAGCAATTGCAATGAAAGCAAAAATTGGCAAGTGTGATCTAATTAAACAAAAGAGCTTCTGCCCAGCAGAAGAAACTATCAATGGCTGGGTGTGGTGGCTCACACCTGTAATCCCAGCACTTTGGGAGGCCAGGGAGGGTGGATCACCTGAGGTCAGGAGTTTGAGACCAGCCTGGCCAACATGGTGAAACCCTGTCTCTACTAAAACTACAGAAATTAGCTGGGCATGGTGGCGGGTGCCTGTAATCCCAGCTACTTGGGAGGCTGAGGCAGGAGAATCGCCTGAACCTGGGAGGCAGAGATTGCAGTGAGCCAAGATTGCACCAAGAAACTATCATCAGAGTGAACAGACAGAATGGGAGAAAATTTTTACAATCTATCCATCTGACAAAGGTCTAATATCCAGAATCTACAAGGAACTTAAACAAATTTATAAGATAAAACCAAACAACCCCATTGAAAAGTGGACAAAGGACATAAACAGACATTTCTGAAAAGAAGACATTTATGTGGCCAACAAACATATGAAAAAAAGTTCAACATCACTGACCATTAGAGAAATGCAAATCAAAACCACAATGAGATACCACCTCACACCAGTAAGAATAGCTATTACTAAAAAGTCAAGAAACAACAGATGCTGGCAAGGATGTGGAGAAATGGGAACACTTTTACACTGTTGGTGGGAATGTAAATTAATTCAACCATCGTGGAAGACAGTGTGGTGATTCCTCAAAGACCTAGAACCAGAAATACCAATTACCCCAGCAGTCCCATTACTGGGTATATAAGGAATATAAATCATTTTATGTATAGACACATGCACGTGTATGTTCATTGCAGCACTATTCACAATAGCAAAGATGTGGAATCAACCTAAATGCCCATCAGTGAATAAAGAAAATGTGGTACATATATACCATGGAATACTATGCAGTCATAAAAAGGAATCAGATCATGTCCTTTGCAGGGATATGGATGGAGCTGGAGGCCATTATCCTCAGCAAACTAGTACAGGAACAGAAAATCAAACACTGCGTGTTCTTACTTATAAGTGGGGGCTGAACAATGAGAACACATGGACACAGGAAGGGGAACAACACACAGGGGGGCTTGTTGGGTGAGGGGAGCAGTGGGAGGGAGAGTTTCAGGATAAACAGCTAATGCATTCAGGGCTTATTATCTAGGTGATGGGTTGATAGGTGCAGTTAACCACCATGGCACACATTTACCTGTGTAAAAACCTGCACATCCTGCACATGTTCCCTGGAACTTAAAATTCAAGTTAATTTGATTAAAAAAAAATAAAACAGTGGCATTGAGTTAGCTTGGACATACTTCACAAACACACATATTATGTCATTCCCTTAATTACTCTATGAAGTTGAGTCAAGTTACATGACCTGATTCAGAGGTTCCAGCTGAAATGTTCTGTGGGCAAACAAAAGGGGGAATTTTGATAACAGATGTGTTGGCTCCTTAGTAGAGCTGATTCTGTCAGATCTTACTAATGATCATGCTTTCTATGGTATATGTGATTAGTTGAATAATGGCAAGAAATGTTTCCTCTCGCTCTTAGGAACTTTGATTTGAAAAATGGAGTTTTAAATCATTTTCTTGATTTCTATGAAGATTTCATATCAATGAGACTACAGAAAAAGCAAAAGATTGTTATCTTGTCCAAATAAAACCCGGTTTTGCTCATCTATTTGCAAATTCAGCACTATGCAAATGTAAGTTTTGGAAAATTCCACTGTCTAAATTTATTATCAAAGAAAACAATAAGGTCCCAATTGCTAAATGTCTACATACCTTGTACACAACATTATTGAAAAGGGGGAGGAGGAGTGGCATACTTACCTGTAATATTGAGGCTTTCATCATAAAAACCTTGATACTTTTCAATTTCCTTAAAATGTGCAGAAACATCTGATAAGATTTTTTTACTTTGGAGAAAGGAAAGGGAGGTTGCCTTTTTAGACAGGTGCCTACAAGATGTATGTCATTGTTGACAGCCATAAAAAGATGTTATAATATTAGCCTACCATAAATTATATTTTCAAAGTGTGGGACAAGAAGAATGTCCTTCTCTAATTTGAAAATGCATTGAGGGTGAGGATGAAGAAAAAGATTTACATTAAAACAGAAACTTACATATTGTCTCTTCAAAACCAATGACCTTCGAAGAGGTGATAGCAAAGGATGAACTGATTGCCATTATTGCTCGATGCTGCTGAAATTGCAACAACACCGTATATTTTTTCATACAGTGAAAATAAAAGTGACTCAATTTTTCAAAAATAAGATTTCTTTAGAACTTAGAAAACGGCAGCCAAGTTAAACAGAGCTTTCTCATTTCTTTACTAAAACTATACCTTATTTGGAATCCATCTTCAATTTCACAATTTAAAATTACCTCTATTCTTTAAAATCATTTTTTCCTGATAAAGAGAGGTTTAACTTATGATGATGTCCAATGTGCTTAAGAATATTTAAAAATGATGGACAATTTAGACATGGATAACCTACATAATTAACTTCTAGATGCAAAAAACCTGACTGATAAGCAGTTGTTCTACCAAAACAAGTCTGTAGACACAAAATGAATAGACAAAGCAGAAAAGTCTAAAAACCCATCGTTGGTAGTCAGTGAAATCCCAAGGTATTCAATGCTAAAATTATTTTGTTGAGAAGATATTTAGATCAATGTTATCACAGTAGCTTGATACCACAAATCAGTGTAATGTGGGCTTGATAAGAGCAGAGGTGCAAGGCAAAGTGAATTTTGCATTTGACTGTTATTCACTCTTATCACTACATAAAAGAATAAAAGCTTGCCCCAAAGTAAAGGTTGTAGGCAGTTCTCAGTATTATTGAAAAAGGAATTGAAAGAGTAAAAAATATCCTCCTGTATCATGATACAGAAAGAAACATCTCATTATTATTTTTTTATTAAATATAGGTAATATCTGTTTAATTATGGATCATAAAATATACACCAACATAGCCTGAAATCAATTACTATCAAATAAAGAGATGACAAGTTAAAATAAATCATTTTTTCAGAGGAAAGAAATATTATCAAAATATTGTTAAGTCTTCCTCACACATGATTTTTTAAATTAGTCCTACTATTAATTACTACTAATTGCCATTGTTAACTATTTATGTTGTTTTGGCTTAAATGATAGTATTTATATAACAGAAAAGTAAATAATCCAGAATTTAATACAATTTCAAAGATATACCCATTTTAAATATTTTTATGTTGAAGTCATAACACAAATTATTTGTTCTATATTATTTATGGCTGTCTCCCAGGTTGTATCTCTAAAAAAATTTTCACGCCATTTCTCTCCCGGCCCAATCCATTTCCCTCACCCACCTAGTGTTCCCAAGAGCACTGCCCACTAAACCTCCTTCACACAATTCACAGTCCACTACAGTCTGATTCCAGGAAACCTAATGACAATGACCAACACAGAAATAGTTTCCTTCTTCAATTAACTTACAGTCTAGTAGGAACAAAAAGCATCAAACGTATAATTACCAAAAAAAAGTGTATAGAAAGGAAGGATGGGGATATACAGAAGACTAGAGAAAATACAAGTGCAGTAGCCCATCTGGCCAGGGAAGGCTTCCCTGAGGAAGTCACAGCTAGTCAATCCCCTGGAGGATAAAATGAAAACTACTTGCAAGCCCAGGTTTCTGGCACTGGAGTAAGTCAGGGGCTGCAAACCAGTTGACTACAGAGCAGATCAGGCTGACGGCCTGCTTTATGTGGTCCCTACAATGTTTTATAAAAACTTAGTTCCAAGATAGTCTTTTTTTTAATCAAGATATTTTTACCTAATAGTTGGATTTCTGTCCCTTTTGGAAAAATAAGAAATGTAGCAAGACTGGATCAACATCCAGTGGATTACAACTGGATTACAACTATCAACAAGACATGAGTAGCTGCTGCCCCATTTTCTAGTTCACATCATCCACATCACTCCCAATTCTTGTCCTGCACTGAGACTGAGTATTACAAGCCACATGTCCTCCTGCATGCATGCTGTGACTTATAGTAGAAACATACTTTCTATCAGAATGAGAAAACAAGAGGACTGGGTGGCCATTTTCATTCAACTCATTTTACTCATTGAGGTCACTTTAGGAATTTGAGTTTATAATGTCCATCATAGGTACTCTCTCTCTCTCTCTCTCTCCATATATATATATATATATATATATATATATATATATTTTTTTTTTTTTTTTTTTGAGACAGGCCTCACTCCGTTGTCCAGGCTGGAGTGCAGTGGTGCTGACACAGCTCACTGCAGCCTCAGCCTCCAGGGTTGAAGCGATCCTCTCACCTCAGCCTCCCAAGTAGGTGGGACCACATGTGAACCACCACATCTGCCTATTTTTTTTTTTTTTTGGTAGAGTTGGGGTCTCAGTATATTGCCCAGGCTGGTCTTGAAATCCTTTGGCTCAAGTGATCCTCCCAACTCAGCCTTCCAAAGTGTCCAGACAACAGGTGTCAGCCACCATGCCTGGCCAAAACAAAGGTCTCCACATTTTAAAATTACAGGCATTTTTGCAGAAGAGCTGTAGTTCAGAACCCACGTGGCATCTCTGTCTCCTAACCACCCCCCTCATAGTATTGCTAAAGCCAAATACTTTTCTCAGCATAATTGACCTGGCTGATCTTTTGCCAAGGTAAAGGCCTCCAGTTGAAAGTGCCATTCTCCAAGGCTTATCCTATTCAGCCCATGTCCCTGAAAGCCATGGGTGGTAAAACAATTCAATGAAGTGCAGGAAGAAAACGTTAGCACTTCTTTTTATGTTTATTTTTATCTTATAAAAAGAAATAAATTAAGATTTATAAGCATTTCATATTTAGATTGATGTGATATCTTTACTCCTTCTATGTGCCAGGCTGATATGGATCTAGGTATCCTCACTCACTTCTTCAACTTCAGTACATTATATGTTGCGGTTTATATTTGTCAAGTTGGTGAAGTGACTGCACAAAGTTCAATAACAATTTAGCGGCAAATATGGGACCATAATCAATGTCTCAGATGACTATATCCAAATATACTGTGTTAAGTCTTTCCAGTTTGGGGATCCACTATCACTTTCTTCCAGTTCTTTCAAGGGTTGCATCTTTTTTTCCCTTAGGAAGCGGTCACAGCTTTGTTCTTCCCAGTAAACAGCCTCACCTTCCAGTCTTTCACTAGTTAAGAAAGACTTTCCCTAAATAGAGCCATCCCTCTGGGAACTGGCCTTCCACCTCTCTGACCAGCTTGGATAAAGCTCCCTGTAAAGTCCTCTCCTTTCTCTTCTTAAGAAAGTAGCTATCACCTCTCGTTTTTGCTTTTAGTTCAGACAGAATGGAGTTGGCCTCCTAGCTTCACTATATGTTCTTAGGCAAGTTATTTAACTTCACAAAGTCTCCGCTTTCTTATTTAAAAACCAACAATTTTGAAAGGTGGTTGAAGGGTTATGTAAAGTATCTAGCACTTTACATACTACAACAACAACAAAATAAGTATCACAACAAGGCAAGACTTATCTGCTATGGTATTCTAATGTTCCTTTTATTTAGTCTTGGATATTTACCTTATTCGCAGAATAATTATGAGAGAGAGAGAGACAGGTTTTAATTGAACCCAAATAACACGAAAATATTTTCAAATATCCAGCTTTTACCTGGTTGGCCATTAAAACATTTAAAGAGCTCAGAATGAATCTTTTTGTTGCTCATTAGATTGCAAAAGCATTCACATACAATATAAACTTTTTGCTTCTAGTTCTCACCTGCTCAGCTTACATCTTATTTCCTTGACAACAAGTTTAAAAGAAAGACAGCAATGAGAAATGGAATGTCTGGGGCAGATTTTTGGACACAGGAGATAAACTCCAGCTGTCTAAATTTGCACATGTATCAGCCTGTGGTCTCGTTCTGATCTTCATAGTAAAAGTACATTCCTTTGGTTTATCCTCACTCGATCTCTTCTTCCATTTCCCCACTGAGGACTGATCAGACTCTACTTCAGCCATAGCCTCGATAGCGAAATGAATTCCATCGTCCTTTTCAGTGAGGTGTCATTTGTCAACTGGAATAAGGGCCTCAATTGTAAGGGGGAAGCCCTTCATATCGATAGACAACCTCCGGCTATCAACGCCTCACTCTTGCCCTGTGCCGGATACACCCGCCAGGCTAGCTAGGTGTCAGAGGTAACATTCCTCTCGGAGGATTCAGTACCTTTGACCCCTTGACTCTGTTCGATGACTTTCATTATTTATCTCTGGATTTTGAGGAAGGTGAGATTTTTAAGCTTAGTGGGGGTGGTGGAGGGAACAACCAATTGGATGCTGCTTAGCACTAACAAAGAAATGGATTGAGGATCACCTTATTTGTTTTAATGCCTGCTATTCACAACATACTGTACCCTCTGGTTGGGTTTGCTGACTTCCCAGACCTCATTCACACTTACTTTTAAGTTATTTTTTACTTGTTAAAATAACGGTTGTAAAGCAAATGCTCAAGTTCACACACAGGCACACACACACAATGAAATGATAGAACGTTGTTAATATCTTAGAAACTCATTCTTTGCCCTTCTCTCCTCTTCCCCAGATGTAACCACTGTCCTAACTTTTGCGATAATCATTATTAATAGTTTTATTATTTACATATGTTATTCCTTAACAATGTAGTTTAGTTTTGCCTTAGAATTTTATAGAAATGGAATATCAGTTTTCTCTTGTGATTTGTGTATTTCATTCCATATTCTGTTTATGAGATTTTTCACATTGATATGTGGTATAATTAGTTAATTTTCTCTGCTACATAGTAATCCATTGTATTACTTTACAATCTTGCAATTTCTTGTGTCTATCTTACTGCCGGTGAACACGTTTTTCTCCATATGCACTTTGTTCCACTTGTCCCACTCTAGGAAATTTTCCTTTCTTTCCCCCATGTATTCAGTTCTCCCAAAATATTAACTATCGTTCTTACTGATTATTCCTGACTAGTTCACAGTCCATTTTCTGAATTACTAATGCATACATTGATTAATCAGTCAAATACTTTGAGTATTTAGTGCTACAAATTTAGACTCAGTACCACGTAGTTTAATATTCAGTATAGCTCACAAATCTTTTCTTTTATCAACACTGTCAGTATAATAGTGCTCAATTAGTACTTGTTAATCTTTGTTTGAGAATAATAATAATAACAATAATGATAATAATAGTAGTAGCAGTAATAGCTAACACTTATTGAGTACTTAGCTACATTCCAGGTGCTGTCTATCTAGAGCTTTAGAAATATTAATTTATTTAATCCTCACAAAGATATTATGAAATAGGTACTACTAGACTTATTCTCAGTTTACAGATAAGAAAACTAAGGCCAGAGAAATTATATACTACGCTCAAAGTCATACAGCTAGTAAATGTTATAATGGAAGGGATGATAGAAACTTAAATATGGTCAACTTCATTATTCCACAGTGATTTAGAAAGGTATAATTATAAATAATAACAGCCAACACTAAGAACTATTTCTTCTTCTGTATTCTCACTAGGCCAAATACTGAATTCAGTCTATTATGTGATCTTCTTAATTCTCACCACAATTTATTATGATGGGTGTTATTTTTCCAATTTAAAAGTGAGGAAAAATGAGGCTCACTGGGGTTGAGAAATTTGCCTAAATAGCTGGTAAGTGACAGGCTGGGGTTTGAACCTAAGTACTGTATCTCTGATCCTAACATCTGTGCCCTGCTGTAATACCATGCTGCCTCTCTGTAGATTTCACCAGCCCTGTGATATTGACACTTTTCCCTGTTAAATCTTAATTTCTTTTCTTTTCTTTATTACTTTTCATTACAGGATGTGATGGGAAACAAAAGTTAAGAAGTCCGATTTTCCAACTTGCAATGATGTTCAGAAAAGAAAAGGTCATCACTGGTTGAAGTGACAGTACTGGATGTGACATGGGAATTTTTATCCATACTATTCTGCTCTCTGTGTCACCATAAGTGACTGGATGTAGTACAGGAAGAAAAATAGAACGTGGCTAACAGCCCTGTTCAGAAAAACTTGCTGGCAAATATCAAGACATTCTCTTCTCCCATCAGTCCTTCAGATGACTCACTTCTTCCTTGTTTCCTGAGAGTAGAAGTTACCAATTAGATCTCTGTTCAATCTCCTACATCCATTGCTCTAAGTAGTGAAAGTGAAACAATACTTTTGGAACCATTGTGTGGTAAGTACAATTACAATCACAAGTCAATATTATTTTATACTTTATAATATAATTAAATAATAATTAAAACCTTATACTTTCAGTAAGAATTATCAAATGTAGCTCAATCTTAGCCCCCCAGATGGCACTTGGCCTTTGTTCTGTTGCTTATATTACTGCAAAATAATTTGTAAACTGAGAGAATAGAGGTGCCATTTGACAAGCTCCTTTATGAGTCATCTGTGGAGAAATTTAAAAGTTAATATGGAAAAAAAAAAAAGTCTACACAGAAGTGACCAGAGGATGGTACAAGTTTAAAAATCCAGAGATGTAGATGGATTCTTTTTCTATTTAATTTCTAAACAGTAAAAATTACTCTTTTTGGTGCACAATTCTATGGGTTTTGACAAAAGTATGGCGTTGTTTCACCACCAGCATGAACAATGTACAAAATGGTTTCATCAACCCCACCCTCACCCCAAATCCCTTGAGTTACACTTCTGGCTCCTGGCTGCCACTGGTCTGTAATTTCGCTTCTCCAGAATATCATATAGATGGAATTGCATGAAATATCATGTTTTGAATATCATCTCAGCATGATGAATTCGAGATTAATTCATGTTGATGTGTGTATCAGTAGTCAATCTTTACTGATGAGTAAAATTGGTATATGGTACATTGTATGGGATGTACCATAGCTTTTTTATCCATTTTCCAGGTGAGGGACATTTGCACTATTTGCAGTTTTTAGTGAGTAGGAGTAAAGTTGCTAAAATATTCACATACAGCTTTTTATGTAAACATAGGTGCTTATGTCACTTAGATAAATGACTGAGTGGGATGACAGATTATAATTTACAAATGTATGTTTAATTTTATAAATACTGCTCAACTGTTTTCACAGGGTCCTAGTTTGCACTCTCACAGCCATGTATAAGAGGTCCAGTTGCTCCACACCTTCCTGTGCACATGGAATGGCCAGTCTTTGATTTCAGCCATTCTGATCTATGAGTAGTGATGCCATATTGCAGTTTTAATTTTCACAGTCCTAATGATCAATGATGTTGAACGTATTTTCATGTGTTTACTTGTCATCTGTATACCTTCTTAGCTGAACTGTCTGTTCAAATCTTTTGCCCATTTTAAAATTAGATTCTTCGTTTTCTCATTTTTGAGTTTTAAGAGTTCATGTATATTCTAGATCCAAAGTCTTTGTCAGATATGAGATTTTCAAATAATTTCTCCATGTCTATGGCTTGTGTTTTCATTTTCTTAACAGTGTCATTTACACTAAAATAATATTTAATATTGGTGAAGTTCAATTTGTCAATTTTCTTTTTGAATTGATTTTTTTTTGTACTGTATCTGGAATTTTCGCCCTAATTTAAAATTAGGTCACAATAATTTTCTCCTATGTTTTCTCCCAAAATGTTAATAATTTTACCTTTTATGTTTATGTCTATGGTACAATTTAAGGTAAAATTGGTATCAAGCATCGGCTATAGGTCAAGGTGAATTATTTTTGCATACAGATGTTCAGGTGTTAGAACAGACTTACTGAAAAGATTATTTTTCAGACCTCATCCAGCTCAAGGAAAAAATAAGTTTTTTTTTTTGCCTTCACATCTTTGGCAAAAATCATTTTACCATATATGTATGGGTCTATTTTTAGACTCTTCAGTTCCATTGATATATTTACACATTCTTTCACAAATGCCACACTGTCTTGATCACCGCAGCTGTAAAGTAAGCTCTGAAATCAGGTAGTGTTAGTCCTCCAAAGTTCTTTTTAAAAATTGTCTATTCTAGATCTTTTGCCTTTCCATATACATTTTAAAATCCGTTTGTCAAGATCTGCAAAATATCGTGATAGAATTTAGATTGAAATTGCATTGAATCTATAAATCAATTTGGAAAGCATCAACATCTTAATAATATTAAATTTGTTAATCCATAAACATAGTATATACCTTTATTTATTTTGGCCTTCTTTGAATTCTTTCACAAATAATTCATGATTTTCAGCACACAGATGCTGCATATATTTTGCTAGGCTTATACCTAAGCATTTTTTGTTTTGTTTTCAGTGTTATTGTAAATAATACATTTAAATTTTTTAAAATTTCCAATTGTTCATTGCTAGTATATAGAAGTAAAATGGAATTTTAAGTGTTGACTTTGTATCTTGAAACTTTGATAAACTCATTTAAATAAATAGTTAGGTTTCTTCCTTTCCAGCCTGTATACATTTTATTTCTTTTTCTTGTCTTATTGCATTGACAAAGAATTCCAGAAAAATCTTGAATAAGATTTATGACAGCAAACATTGTTATTTGTTCCCAACCTTAGAGGAAAAGCATTCAGTTGTTTGCCATTATTATGTTAGTTGTAGTTTTAGTAGAAGCCATTTGTCAAGTTAAGGAAGTTTCCTTCTATTTCTAGTTTGTTGTGAATTTTTATCATGAATGGTTATTGAATGTTGCAAGTGCTCTCTGTATAACTACCAAGAAGATCATATGGTTTTCCTTTTTTACTCTGTGAATTATATTGATTGATTATTGCATGCTGAACTGGCCTTACATTCCTGGAATAAACCCTACTTGGTCATATATTATCTTTCTGTATGTTGCTGGATTTGTTAATATACTGCTGAGGATTTTTGAGATAAGGGCAATAAGAAATACTGGTCTGTTGTGTTCTCTTGTAATGTTTTTGTCTGACTTTGGTATCAAAATAACGCTGACCTCATAAAAAGAGTTTGGAAAGTGCATCTTTTTCTTTTATTTTCTGGGCCAGTTTGTATAAAATTAATGTTACTTTTTCCTTAAATGTTTTGGAATTTGGCAATAGAACCATAGTTTTCTTTTTTGGAAGGCTTTTGACTATAGATTCAGTATCTTTAGCACATACAGGGCAATTCATGTTGTGTATTTTTTTTCTGAATGAGTTTTGTTAACTTGTGTCTCTCAAGGAAACTGTCAATGTAAGTTGCAGAATTTATAAGTGTAGAGATGTTCACAGTATTACTATTCTTTTAATTTATTTAGGGCCTGTAGAAATATCCCCCTTTAATTCCTGGTATTAGCACTTTAGGTTTTCTCTTTTTTCTTAGTCTTGCTAAAGATTTATCAATCAGAATAATGTTTTCAAACAACGCATTTTAAAAAAGAATCCCCCAAAATTCTTATATTGATAGCTCCAAGTGGATCTTTAGGAGACCCCAACATATAACATACAAGGCACTCACCATCAGTAGGAGACAGCAAATCCAAAATAAGATTAGGTTTGAATAAGGCTCTTATAATTTGCCTAACTCAAACCTGTTTCATCACCTATGATATCATTTTAATATGGTTACTTAAAAATCAGGCTGGGTGCAGTGGCTCATGCCTGTAATCCCAGCACTTTGGGAGACTGAGATGGGCAGATCACTTGAGGTCAAGAGTTCGAGACCAGCCAGGCCAACATGGTGAAACCCCGTCTCTACTATAAATACAAAAATTAGCTGGGCATGGTGACGGGTTCCCAGCTACTCAGGAGGCAAAGCCAGGAGAATCACTTGAACCCAGGAAGCAGAGGTTACAGTGAGCTGACGTTGTGCCACTGCACTCCAGTCTGAGCAACAGGGCAAGACTCTGTCTCAAAAAAATACAATAAAAAAAGTCATTTAAGCATTAGAAAACACTTTGGCTGTTTGGGAAACTCAGCAGCCTCTTCAAATGAGTAAATGGGGGGTTTTCATCTTCTCCAAATATACCTTTCTAAATCTTTGTTTACATTTCAAATAGTTGCAAACATTTTTCAGAGTAATATATTGTAAATATCTTAATTATTAATTTTCCTTAATCAAAAGAAGTTACTATGATTCATGTGATCCTGAATTCAAAATAAAATTATGGCCCAGACACTTCACTCAAAGGCAAAATAATATTTAAAAAATAAATAAATAAAATTATGGAAATCTCAAGAGATGGTATCAAATGTTTTCTAGATGTCTTTTAAAATTAGTGATTGATTCATACACTCACATTGACTTAAGAAAAATAAAATAGAGCTCAAAAAACGATTCAAGCATCTAAGCTATTAAAATTAAATTGTCTATTGACCCTAGTATGATAAATGCCAAGAGAAATGAGTTGGAAAATGCCCAATGCCCATCCTCTTTCTGGAGGTTCCAAATTTATGATAAGTTATTTCTGTAAGTCTAGGACCAATTCCTGCTGTTTTCACAATGTTTAAAGCAATACTACTATTGTACGGGATTCAAAAAAGATTGATCTGTATTTTAAGGCATGGCTATAAGTATCCAATTCCGATGTGGTGGAATAAAAGAAGTCCTAAGAAATATTGATTAAACTTCCACTTTTTATTTTAATGAAGTTTTTTTTTTTTCCACAAATAAAAATTTACCTTGAGGTCCTCTAAAATCAGATTAATTTTTCTATCCTCTTATTACCATTTAAATATCCTCAGAGTACCTGTATACTGCCCTGTCAAAACGCCTTCTCTGATATACCACCTAAAGTTAGGGCAATTATATATTCCAGCTTAGATGGTAACTTATAATGCCACTAGTTTTAAAATGAGTTTGAATCAAAGCAATCAATATAAAATCAAACATTCATTAGAACAAGTACTAACTAAGCAAAACTAAATGCATAGCAGTTGAGAGATAAAAAGAATTAATGCTTTCTGCTTTTAAGAAAATAACACTACCACAAGATAATGTATATAAATACTATAAACTAACAAGATGAAACTTTTTAAAGTTGCATTACTTAAAAGAGTATAACTGAAAGAAGAAAGTTTCTTACAAGCTAGTCTCTTAGAGGTATAAGAACCAAAAGCATGCCTGTTTTGGCCCTCACTCTATACTTGGTACCTACCACAGTGCTTAGAATATAGTAGGTACTACATAAATATTTGCCTGCTGACTGTAAGCCTAGTGGTTAAGTACATGGTCTTGGAAGTCAGACAGATGTGGGTCAAAATCCTGCTTCATCCAGGTAGATATGTACTAAGACTTTCATTAAAGGCAATTTATCCAGTTTATTCTAACTTCTAAGTCATAAGACATGAATTCAAAAGACTTCTATTTCTGAAAATCAAATCTATTCTAAAAAGTTAAGATTACTACCAATGAAAATAGCTACAGGTCATGTTTTAGGCTTTGAAGGCAACCATAAAGGAGATTTTCAGTAGTTGGAGCATGTTATATAAACAATTATCTGTGCAGAAAGAACACCTCAAGGAGGATGTTCTTTGGGATACATAAACTCTAGTATATTTGTTTAAATTCAGTTTCAGTCACTGATGGCAGAAGACTAAATTTAATAAAAAATGGAATTACATATCAAAAGCCTTATTATAAATGTTTTTATAGATTGACTCATTAATCCCACTTCTGAGAATCTATTCTAAATCAAAATCCAGAGATATTAATTGAATTTCTTGAAACAATTACAATAAAAGGAATAACCTAATGTCTAACAATAGAAAAATTACAGTAAAATTATAGTACCTCAATGTCATTCACTATCATTGTAAGAAGTTTTTACAAGGAAAACTGTTTTGTTACATTGCAAAACTGGAAGCATGGAATAAAAATTAAATAGTAGTCATTCAAATATATAAAAACCTATGAAAAAAAATAACAAAAAATTAAAAATTTTAAAACACCAACCTATGTAGAAACAGCACGGAAACTTTCTCACCTTTTTAAAAATCAGACTTTCAGATTAGATAAAAATAAAAAACTAATTCTTCAGGTAAGGGGAGCAAATAAAAAATAACATACTGGTTTAAAGTTAACAGATGGTTTGAAAAATATTAGGCAAACAAATAAAATAAATGTCAAGACATTAATAAAAAAGAGAACTCAAGGAAGAAAGCACTAAATGGGAAAAAGAGATACACACACACATGTATGTGTGAGTGGGGGGCGTAATACATTATAAAAAGCAATAATAATTATAAAGGTCTGTGTATCAAATTACACAGCACCAAAATATAGAAAGTAAAGATTATTAAAATATATGAGGAGTACATAGGAATAAATTTTATATAGAAAATTTTGACATGCCACTATAAATTCTATATCATATCAAATAGAAAAAGCAAATAACATAGAAATGTGAATAATTAATTAATAATTAAATTTCCCTTATGATCTCACTTATATGTGTAATCTAAAAGAGTCAAATTCATAAAAGAGAGCAGAATGGTGATTACCAGGGGCTGGGGATGTGGGGGATATGAAAGAGTATTGGTCAAAGTATACAAGGTTTCAGTTAGACATGATATGTTATAGGATCTATAGTACATGATGATGATAGATAAATGTTCTCAACACAAATTTAAAAACTATATTAGGTGATAGATATGTTAATTAGCTTGATTGTAATCATTTCACAATGTGTGTATATATACACAATATATAAAAACGTGTGTATATACATAATATATAAACATGCGTGTATATACATCTGTAAATGTATATGTTTTCATCAATTATGCCTCAAAGAAAAAACTCAAAAAAAAAAAAAATTAAAGTATCTATCCACATTGTAAAGGCTTCACAGCATTTTTTAAAGCATCCAAGCAAAACTGATACTCTGACCTCTAGCAGACCAAAAAGAAAATTTAAATATATTCCACAAAAGTAAGATATATCAGGGTAATTTCTAAATTGAAAGCAATGAATTCACAAATTAATAATAGAAATGTACACAGAAAACTTCAACAGCTTCAAAATTAAGAGTGCTTCTCCTATTAGATCAAAGTTTATGGAATATAATCAGTTAGTCAAAGGGACAAGTTCATAATCTTTATTATTTTTTAAAAGATGAACACAAGTAAATGAACTAATATTCAATTCTAGAAGCCATAAAAATAAGCTGTTTCCTTCACTATCAAACTATTAAATGTTTCTCAGGACTAGACTCTTTTCTCCGACTGTTGCTAGGCAATATCATCCATTCATCCTTCCAATTTCGCTTACCATTTATTTGGCAAGTGAAATAATTTTTTTTTTTTAAAAAGCAAAAGCAAATAGACAACAAAAACAACAAAACAGAAGACTGGAAACCATCCCCCCAAAAGAGAGAAGGCAAAAAACAGAAGAAAACTTAAAGAAACAAAGAACCTACAAACAACTTTCTCAGAGGGAAAAGGATAAGAAAAGCTACTGCAGTTATTAAATAGAGTATGCTATTAAAATGATAAAGAAAAAATATGAAAAGGCACTTCAAATTTAAAGCAAAAATAAAAGATATAATGAAAATTTCAAACAAAAGATCAAAAGGCAAAGCTGAGACTTTCAGTTTCTTCCCTGACATTGGAGGTCATCTCACCTATCTTCACAAGAAAAGAGCTGAACAAACTGAAAATCAATGACTTTTCTTCGATCCCTCAAAGAATTGAAGTCATAGGACAAGCCACCATCCTAAAAAACTGGAGAGACAAGAAAATATACGAAATACAGATCAGCTTACTCAAAGCAGATGTCACTGGAGACAGGAACTAGTAGGAACACTTAAATGGTAATTTTGATAAATGACTAAAGGCTTACTGTTTACTAGCTTGAGCGTTAAAAACTCCTGGGGGACCAGTCTATGGGGGCACCTCTACACTTCTGCAGGTTGTACTTCCAAGAGTCCCACCAGGTAAAGATGGGAGATAAAATCCACTTGTGTTCATCCCAGGTTTGGGGGGAAAACAACCTTTTGAAATAGGCTCAGAGCATTCTCCACCAAAAAGGCATATCGAACAACGGAAAATACTTCCTCAGAGATGAACCTTACTTGAGGAAAGAGAAATTACTCAACTCCAGCCCCCTCTAGCCCTCCTATCTCACATAATGGGGAGAAAGGTTGAGAAGCATTTGTGAAAGTCACAGCCCAAGGACACAGGCCCACTAAAAAACTGAGACTTCATGGGATTATAGAATGTTTGCACTCTCTCTGCACTTATCATGAGATCAACCGGACTCCTGTATAACAACACTAAATTACTGCCAAAAGAATTGCAAGACTCAGTCTTTACTTAAGAAAGAGTTTCTAGGGAAATTCAAAGATAACAAGGGAGACAAAACAAAATCATTGTAAAATATTGAAGCCTCTGATATGTACAACTACAGCAAACAGTAGATACAACCCAACTTCTAGCGAGATAAACATAAAACCTCAAACTACTAAAGGCCTATCTACCTCAGTTCCTATTCTGAGATAGCTCATATACAGCTTTCAACAAAAAATTACAAGTCACGGTAAAAAGACAGGGGAACAAAAAGCAATCTCAACAGAAGAAACAAACATCAGAGATAGACATAGATATAGCAGAAATTTTGTAACTAACAGACTGAGAATTTAAAATAACAATGGTTAATATGCTTAGGGCTCTAATTTTTTTTAAAATGGACAACTTGCAAGGTCAGATGCCTAGTGTAAGCCGGGAGATTGAAACGAAGAAAGAATCGAAAGGAAATGTTAGAAAAAAATGCTAGAAAACACTGTGTAGCAGAAATAAAGAATGCCTTTCATGAGCTCACCAGTAGACGGGGAATGACCAAAACACAAGAATCAGTGAGATAAGATGTGTCAAAAGACAAAGTCGCAGGAATCTATCAAAAAGTAGAGGAAAAAGAAAGAAAAAAGGATGACAGGAAGGAAAGACAAGACAAAAATAGAGGTCGGTCTGGGAAATCCAACATCTGACTAACAGAAATAACAATAAGAACTAGAGAGAATGAAACACAAGAAAATTTCAAAGTAACAATACAATTTTTTTTTTTAACAAAACTTAAGGATGTAAATCCCCAGTATGATAGAGTCCACCACATAAAGGCATCATTATGAATTTTCAGAAGCCCACAGAGAAGAAAATCAACCATAAACCTTCCAAAGAGAAAAATCCGTTCATGTACAAAGGAATAGGAATCTGATATTTCTCAGGAAAAATTCACGTGTGTAGGCTGATAAAAGTATCTTCAGGCATACAAGAACCAAAAACTACCTTATGCAAACTTTCCATGGGTGACAATGGAGGACAAATTCTAGGAAAATCGAAGAGAACTTTAGAAAAAAAAAGAAACCATTAGGATGAGGAAACTGGAGATCCAATGCAGAAAAATAATGAAGGAAAATCCATGACAAGAGCTGCTCAGGAGTTCCCAGAGAACAATCTATACAGATTAGAGCAGAAGAATGGAGGATCCAAAATCTTTTCATAAAAAAAACACAAGGCCGAGCATGGCGGTTCATGCCAGTAATCCCAGCACTTTGGGAGGTCAAGACAGGAGGATCACTTCAGTCCATGAGCTCAAGACCAACCTGGGCAACACAGTAAGACCCTTCCTCTAAAACAAAAGAAAAAAACATAGCCAAGCTTGGAGGGGCAGGCCTGTAGTCCCAGCTACTCAGGAGGCTGAGATGGGAGGATCACTTGAGTCCTAGAGGTTGAGGTTGCAGTGAGCTGTGATCATGCCACTACACTCTAGCATAGATGACAGAGCAAGACCCTGTCGAAAAAAAAAAAAAAAAAGGCAATTATTTGTGACAGGTAGTGCTTTCCAAAGATGGCCATGTCATAATGAAACTGCAGAACATCGACGATGAAGAGATCTTCAGAGATATCTGAAAAATAAGATAAATGATCTCCAAAGAATCAAAATTAGACTGACAGTAGAATTTTTATAACAACAATGAACTCAGGAGTCTATGAAATGAGTTCAATTTTTCCACGAGAAAGTAACTGTCAGCCAGAATCTTATACCCAGAAAGTCCATAAAAAGTTATTAAAAACAAAGATGAAATAAAAATGTCTTCAGAGAAGCAAAAACGCAGTGACTTTGCCACCAACAAACTATCACTAAAAGAAATTCCAAAATATATGCTTCGGTCATATGGAACATGATCTCTCAAAGAAAGTTTCAAGTACAAGAAGGAAAAGCTTATATGGATAAATTCAAACAAATATAGATGGTATAAAACAGCAAGACTAATGTCTTTGTAGATTCAAATAAAAATAAGAATAAGTTATTATTAAAATATATTTATAGGGTATAGGTTGATTTCCAGGTGGCTAGAATCAACCATGCTAAGATTCATGTATTGTTTAGGAGATGGGTAAAGATTTTAATTAAACCAGATCTTGATTACTTAATATTCATGTTAATATTTCTAAAAAAGTCCCTGGAAGAATATCTGTTTTATTACAGATATAGACAGGTTTTTTTGTTGTTGTTGTTTTTCTTTTTCTTTTTGAGACAAGGTCTCACTCAGTCACCCTGGCTGGAGTGCAGTGGGATGATCACTGCTCACTTCAGCTTCAACCTCTTGGGCTCAAGCAGTCCTCCTACCTCAGCATCCCCAGTAGCTGGGACTACAGATGCAAGCCACCACACCTGACTAAGTTTTGTAGTTTTTTTGTAGAGAAGGGGTTTTGCCATGTTTCCCAGACTGATCTTGAACTCCTGGGCTCAAGCCATCTGCCTGCCTCTGACTCCCAAAGTACTGGGACTACAGGTATGAGCCACCACGCTGGGCCTGATCTAGGCAGTTACTAGTAAGAATGATCCAGGGCTGGATACAGTGGCTCACATATGTAATCCCAGCCTCCTGGGAGGCCAAGGCAGCTGGATCACTTGAGCCCAGGAGTTTGAGACCAGCCTGAAAAACATAGTGAGACACTGTTTTTTTAATTTTTAAAAAATTAGCCAAGCATGGTGGTGCGTTCTTGTAGTACCAGTACTTTGGAGACTGAGGTGAGAGAATCGCTTGAGTCCAGGAGGTCGAGGCTACAGTGAGCTGTGATCATGCCACTGCACTCTAGCCTGGGTGACAGAGCGAGACCCTGCCTCAAAAAAAAAAAAAAAAAAGAAAAAAAAAAAAAAGATGTGTCACTGAATTCCAATTCCAGCCCAGGAGACAGAGCAAGACCCTGCCTCAAAAAAACAAAACAAAACAAAACAAAACAAAAACCATGATTCAGAATAGTAGGAAAAAACCAATCACTTAGAAAAGAACAAAGAAAAAGCAACATAAAAAACATAAAACAAAGAGGAAGTACAAAATAAATGTTAGAAAAAAATATCCAAATATGGTGTATAGTAATAAAAAATATATTGTATCAACAAACATTAATACTTAAAATATATTTATGTATTTATATATCATGTATTTATATACATATATTAATAGTAATTATATCTATTTACCATGTAGTAAGTAAATCTTAATGAACTGAAAGCTCCCATTAAAAGGAAAAGATCATCAGAACACATTTAAGAAAAAAAAATCTACATTCAAAATATATGTTAGAAAAAATACCAGGAAATACTGACTAAAAGAAAACTGAAGTCACTATATTACTATTGTACATAATAGAGTTTATGACAAAAAGCATTAAAATATAAAGGCTCACTACATACTAATGAACTGGAAGTTAACAGTTCTAGACTTGTATGCCCTTAATAACATGGCCTCACAATATGTAAAGCAACAATTAATAGACTTTTAGGAGAGACAGATAAATCTGCCACAATAGTGGAATATTTTAACAGAATTCTCTCCACAATTGGCAGATTTAG
Source organism: Theropithecus gelada (assembly GCF_003255815.1). Classification (NCBI taxonomy): domain Eukaryota; kingdom Metazoa; phylum Chordata; class Mammalia; order Primates; family Cercopithecidae; genus Theropithecus; species Theropithecus gelada. The sequence goes on from NC_037676.1 coordinate 110,339,477, forward strand.
CAGGAAAAAAATAATGAAGATACAGGCCATTTGAATAACACAGTTCATAAGGTTTTTCTAATGTTAGTCTAGAAAGTACACCTACAACCACAGAATATACTTTTTTATCAGACAGATATGAAGCATTTATCAAAACTGACCACACACATACAGTAATTCTCAACCAACTTAAAAAGAATGGAATCACAGACCTTATTATCTGGCTACAATGTAATGAAGTCAAAAATCAATATGAAGATAATAAGGAAATAAAGAACCTAGAAACAGATATCTTTCTATGGTCATTTGTTATATGACAGAGGTAGGGTGGCAAAGCACACCTACCTCACTTTATATGCAAAGTCAATTCCAGGTGTATTTCACAGCCACATATGAAAGGAAAACTGTAAAACCTTTAGAAATCAATATAGGAGAACATTTTTATGTCCTCATGCAGGAAAAGATTTCTTAAATAAAATACAGACAGTAAATATCAAAGGAACAGATTAATAAATATGATTGCTAAAATTAAGAACTTGTATTTATCAAAAGTCTCCATAAAGAAAGTTAAAGATAGACATTAGCAAAATATATGACCAATGAAAAATCAATAATGTATAAAGAACATTATGGAACTACCATTTGATCGAGCAATCCTATCATTGGGTATGTACCCAAAGGAAAATAAATTGCTCTACCAAAAAGACACATGAACTTGTATGTTCATCGCAGCACTATTCACAATATTAAAGACATGGAATCAACCTAGATGCCTATTAACAGTGAACTGGATAAGGAAAATGTGGTGTATATATATACCATGTAATACTACACAGCCATAATAAGGAATAAAATCATGTCCTTTGCAGCAACATGGATGCAGCTGTAAGCCATTGCCCTAAGCAAATCAAAACAGGAACAGAAAACCAAATGCTGCATGTTTCTACTTATAAGTGAGAGCTAAACACTAGGTACATATGGATATGAAGATGGGAACAATAGACACTGGGAACTGCTAAAGGGGAGAGAGAGAAAAGAGGGGTAAGGCTGAAAAACTACCTATTAGTTATTATGCTCCCTACCTAGGTGATGGGATCATTCATACCCCAAACCTCAGTGTCCCATAATAAAGCTATGTAACAAACCTATACAATGTGCCCCCGAACCTAAATAAAAGTTGAAATTGTATTAGAAAGAATATTGTGATTCATTTTTCAAAAGACAACCTAATAAGAAAATAGAAAAAAATGAATTTCACTGGAGCAGAAACAAAATACACATATAACAAAAGATGTTCAATCTAATTGACAAATCAGGGAATGCAAATTAAAATCACAATGAGATAACATTTAAATCTACCAATCCATTTGAAACTACTGTCACAAAGCAGAAATTCACGTCAATGCTGTTGGGAGCAGGACTGTGCAGCTTCCAGAGACAGAGACTTGAGTGACTATATCCACTGCCCAGTGAGCCCAGCTGCAATATCTGCTTTGTGACAGTAGTTTCAAAATGATGGAAAACAATGGGTCTATGTCATACGCTGGACAAGCTGAACACAGCAAAACCCTGCAAGGAGTCCTTCTCATTGTGGTTTATGTGCAAGTCATCTTCTGAAATTGTGCAGAACAAACAGGCGTTTGCAGGGTCCTGGCATACGCTCAAAATGTCAGTTTCTGGATTCTACCATCTCAAGGTACACACTCCTGAAGTGGGAAACTCCCCAAAATACAGGAAAGGTGTTCAAAATTGTTGGGTGGCTGTTAAGGGCTGAATCGTGTCCCTCCAAAATTCCTATGTCAAAGCCCTAAACCTCAGTACCTCAGAATGTAACCGTATTTGAAGACAGGGCCTTTAAAGAGGTGACTGAGTGAAAATAAGGCTGCTAGGGTGGGCTGTATTCCAATCTGCCTGTGTGTCCCTACAAGAAGAAGAAATGTGTACATATGAGAAGACACCAGGGATGTGTGTGCACAGCGAAAAAAGCCATGTGAGGACACAGCACGAAGGTGGCCATCTGCAAGCCAAGGAGAGAGACCTCAGAAGGAACCAAATATACCAACACCTTAATGTTGTTCAATTGTGAAAAAACAAATTTCTGTCGTTTAAGCCACCCAATCAGTGGCATTTTGTTATGGCAGCCCTAGCAAACTAATGCAGCATCCTAAAAGGACAAGTGTTCACTGAAACTACTCACTAGAGAAAAATAAAAGGTAATATTATAAAAATTATTAGTCAAATAATTTTAATCAAATCAAATACCTTATCAAATAGATAAATCTGAATAGTGATTACTTCTGGAGAGATTTGGCTGGGATGCTGTCAATCAGCAGTCCCCAACCTTTTTGGTACCAGGGACTGTTTCACAGATAGCGGGTGGGGATGGTATAGTTTCAGGATGAAACTGTTCTACCTCAGATGATCAAGCATTAGTTAGATTTTCATAAGGAGCATACAACCTAGATCTCTAGCATGCACAATTTACAATAGGGTTCGCGCTCCTATGAGAATCTAATGCTGCCTCTAATGCACTCAGAAGGAGGCAGACAGAGCTCAAGCGGTAATGCTCCCTCACCCTCGGCTCACCTCCTGCTATGCAGCCCATTTCCTAACAGGCCACCAACCGGTAGTGGTCCTCAGACCAGGGGTTGCGGACCCCTGTTGTAAATTATCTACACCTTGATTTGGGTAGTTGTTACACAAATGTGTGTTTCTGTATGTGTGTGTAAATGTATACAATTTCATGGTGTTATTTATATATATGTTAGGTTTGCACACTTTACCACATGTATGTTTTCCCTCAAATAAAAAGTAAATTTTTAAGAACTACCACAAAGGAGGTGAGCAGGTCACTTAAGATCAGGAGTTAGAGACCAGTCTGGCCAACATGGAAAAACCCCGTCTCTGCCAAAAATACAAAAACTAGCCAGGTGTGGTGGTGCCTGTCTGTAATCCCAGCTACTCGGGAGGCTGAGGTAGGAGAATCACCTGAACCCAGGAGGCGGAGGTTGCAGTGAGCTGAGATAGCGACAGAGTGAGACTCTGTCTCAAAAAAAAAGAAAGAAAAAAAAAAACCTACCACAAAAATGCTTGGCACTAATTTTACTGGTAAGGTCTTTCATATTTTCGAAGAGTAGATATTTCTCAGGCTATACAAACTGCCACAGGGTTTGTAAGTAAACCTATTAAATTCTTTTTATGAAATTAGCATAACTCTAAAACTGAGACAGATAAAGAACTGGACCAATTTCACCTAGAAATTAAAATTTTTACATAGTAAATTATTAGCAATACATTTCAACAGTACATTTAAAAAATAAATCTTTTACTAGCAAAATTCAGGATTTATTCCAGAATTAAAGATAGTTCAATTTTGGGAAATTTATTAACATATTCCACCCCATATGTCAGTAGATGTCAAATGACATTCCATACAAGATTCCTGATTTTCAAAAAAAAAAAAAAAAAGAGAGAGAAAAAGAAATAGAAATAGCTTTTCAAGATAAAAAATACATAATGGTAAAATAAGGAAATTCAAAGGATGCCCACTAGCCTCACTATTGGTTAACATTGTATCAATCAGAGATTGCAGAACAGTAAAAGTGAATAAAAATAGAGTTAGAAGAATAAAATGTTGTTTGTGAATAATAAAATGATATGCTTAGAAAATGAATGAAAATCAACTTTACAAAGTTCTAAAATTAACAGGGTTTCAGCAAAGTAGCAAAATCTAGATAAATATGCTAAAAATAATAGCTTTCCTTTCAATTGGCTAAAAAACTGGGAGGAATGATTTCATTTGCTTTAGAAACAAGAAAAAATAAAATAATCCTAATAGAAATTATATAAGGTTTATACAAAATTATAGTACTTTTCTTTTATAAAATCAGATTTGAATGCAGAAATACACCATGCTCCTGAATAGACAGACTAATTATGAAAAGGTATCATTCTTTTACCAAATTAATGTAATAAAACTAGAAAAAATATAGATGTGTGGCTGCTTTGGAATATGTCAACTTTTCTTTGTTTTTTGTTAGAATGAACTAGAGAGATTCTGATGGGGGATTTGGAGAGCAGAAGTGAAACTACAGCCATATTGTAGCTTTTACAGTCATTGGTCTGCCGACTCACGTTACGGTGTGAGGCAGGGGCCAGGCCTACAAAGCTTTGCTTTCCCCTGGATCATCTTTCTTCTGCTCTGACTCCTGGCCCAATGTGTGTCTTTAACCTCATGACCAAAAGCAGACACTCACACCACACCCCGAAGGATAGAGGCAACAAGAACCAGCCTGGGTTTCCTTCTGTCCCTGAGGGCGCTCCAGCTGTGATTCCACCTGGTCTTTGGTCTTCCCACTTTATTTCCATCTTCCCTTCTGATCACCTGCCTTCTGGACTGCAAGCTCCAGCATCAGACATGAAGGCAGTGGCCATACAGAGATTGCTGAACCAGCTGCCACAATGGCATAAGATCAAATGCGAGTGTGTGTGTTTTTTCTGTGTCTCCTACTAATTCTGCTTCTCTGATTGAACCATGTCTGATACAAGGTGTCTAACTGAGAAAGAACTGGTACGAAGGATTTGTTAAAAGAAATAACAGCAATGGAAGAAATCATAAAAACTGAGACGTATGACTACATACTAATTAAAATTTCTGAATGTTCAAAATACATTAATACATGATGGAAAGGCAAAAAGCAAAACCAAAAATTCTTAACATGTGTGATAGATAAAAGTATAACATCCTTAATATATAAAGAATTCCGGCCGGGCGCGGTGGCTCAAGCCTGTAATCCCAGCACTTTGGGAGGCCGAGATGGGCGGATCACGAGGTCAGGAGATCGAGACCATCCTGGCGAACACAGTGAAACCCCGTCTCTACTAAGAAATACAAAAAATAGCCGGGCGAGATGGCGGGCGCCTGTAGTCCCAGCTACTCGGGAGGCTGAGGCCGGAGAATGGCGTGAACCCGGGAGGCGGAGCCTGCAGTGAGCTGAGATCCAGCCACTGCACTCCAGCCTGGGCTACAGAGCGAGACTCCGTCTCAAAAAAAAAAAAAAAAAAAAAAAAAAAAAAAAAAAAAAAAAAAAAAAAGGAATTCCTGTATTCTTATGAATAAATTCTTTAAAAATAACAATACAGATTTTAAAAATTGGGGGAAAATGTAAATAGGTATGTTACAGAAAAATTGTAATTATCCATTCAACTGATCAATAAAATCAATTTTATTGATTTCAATTAAATCAATATGAAATTCAATTTTATTTAAAGAAAAACAAATTAAAATTTTAAATTGCCTACATAATCTACCAACTTTAATTTCAAACTGGTAAAAAAACAAGATATAAGCTCATACAGTGATAGTAAGAAAATAAATTAATATGTGGTTTTCAGAGGTCAATTTGGCCAGACAAACCAAGAACTTTGGGGAGAATTATGAATTCCACTTCTAGAAATCTAATCTAGGAACACAATTAGCATTTGGATAATTAATAATATGCAAAGAGATTCAATGCAGTAGTACCTATGCTAATAAACCATTGTATACATAATGAATTATCAATAAGAAATTGATTAAATGTCAAAAAACATTCATAAAATGGAGTCATGTCTCCATAAAAATGTATATATCTGAAATATTAATGAGGTAATGTCCATAATATAATGCTATGTCAAAAGAATGACCTGTAAAACTATGTAAAGTACATTTCATTAAAAATTACAAATTAGGGGGGCACCCAAGATGTCTGAATACGAACAGCTCCAGCCTCCAGCTCCCAGCATGAGTGACACAGAAGATGGGTGATTTCTGCATTTTCAACTGAGGTACCGGGATCATCTCACTGGGGCGTGTCGGACAATCGGTGCTGGTCAGTGGGTGCAGTCCAACCAGTGAGAGCTGAAGCAGGGTGAGGCATCCCCTCACCTGGGAAGCACAAGGGGGAAGGAAATTCCTTTTCCTAACCTAGGGAAACCGAGACACGCAACACCTGGAAAATCGGGTAACTCCCACCCTAATACTGCACTTTACCAAGGGTCTTAGCAAATGGCACACCAGGAGATTATATCCCACACCTGGCCTGGAGGGTCCCACGCCCACGGAGCCTCCCTTATTGCTAGCACAGCAGTCTGAGATCTAACTGCAAGGCAGCAGCAAGGCTGGGAGAGGGGCGCCTGCCATTGCTGAGGCTTAAGTAGGTAAACAAAGTCACCAGGAAGCTCAAACTGGGTGAAGCCCACCACAGCTCAAAGAGGCCTGCCTGTCTCTATAGACTGCACCTCTGGGGACAGGGCTAACCTAAACAAAAAGCAGCAGAAACCTCTGCAGATATAAATGTCCCTGTCTGACAGCTTTGAAGAGAGCAGTGGTTCTCCCAGCACGGAGGCTGAGATCTGAGAATGGACAGACTGCCTGCTCAAGTGGGTTGCTGACCCCTGAGTAGCCTAACTGGGAGATATCCCCTAGGCACAGACTGACACCTCACACCTCACATGGTTGGGTACACTTCTGAGACAAAGCTTCCAGAGCAAGAATCAGACAGCAACACTTGCTGTTCAGCAATATTCTGTCTTCTGCAGCCTCCACTGCTGATACCCAGGCAAACAGGGTCTGGAGTGGACCTCAAGCAAATTCCAACAGACCTGCAGTTGAGAGTCCTGATTGTTAGAAAGAAAACTAACAAAGAGAAAGGACACCAACACCAAAACTCCATCAGTACATCACCATCATCAACGACCAAAGGCAGATAAAACCACAAAGATGGGGAAAAAGCAGTGCAGAAAAGCTGGAAATTCAAAAAATCAGAGTGCATCTCCCCCCTCAAAGGAATGCAGCTCATTGCCAGCAACGGAACAAAGCTGGACGGAGAATGACTTTGACGAGTTGAGAGACGAATGCTTCAGTCGATCAAACTTCTCAGAGCTAAAGGAGGAACTACATACCCAGTGCAAAGAAACTAAAAACCTTGAAAAAAGAATGGAAGAATGGATAACTAGAATAACCAATGCAGAGAAGTCCATAAACAAACTGATAGAGATGAAAACCATGAAACAAGAACTACATGACAAATGCACAAGCTTCAGTAACCGACTCGATCAACTGGAAGAAAGAGCATCAGTGATTGAAGATCAAATGAATGAAATGAAGCAAGAAGAGAAGTCTAGAGAAAAAAGAGTAAAGAGAAATGAACAAAGTCTCCAAGAAATATGGGATTATGTGAAAAGACCAAATCTACGTCTGATTGGTGTGCCTGAAAATGACGGGGAGAATGGAATCAAGTTGGAAAACACTCTGCAGGATATTATCCAGGAGAACTTCCCCAACCTAGCAAGGCAGGTCAACATTCAAATTCAGGAAATACAGCAAACACCACAAAGATACTCCTCGAGAAGAGCAACTCCAAGACACATAATTGTCAGATTCACCAAAGTTGAAATGAAGGAAAAAATCTTAAGGGCAGCCAGAGAGAAAGGTTGGGTTACCCGCAAAGGGAAGCCCATCAGACTAACAGCAGATCTTTCGGCAGAAACTCTACAAGCCTGAAGAGAGTGGGGGCCAATATTCAACATTCTTTAAGAAAAGAATTTTCAACCCAGAATTTCATATCCAGCCAAACTAAGTTTCATAAGTGAAGGAGAAATAAACTCCTTTACAGAAAAGCAAATGCTTAGAGATTTGTCACCACCAGACCTGCCCTACAAGAGATCCTGAAGGAAGCACTCAACATGGAAAGGAACAACCGGTACCAGCCATTGCAAAAACATGCAAAAATGTAAAGACCGTTGAGGCTAGGAATAAACTGCATCAACTCATGAGCAAAATAACCAGCTAATATCATAATGATAGGATCAAGTTCACACATAACAATATTAATCTTAAATGTAAATGGACTAAATGGTCCAATTAAAAGACACAGACTGGCAAACTGGATAAAGAGTCAAGACCCATCAGTTTGCTGTATTCAGGAGACCCATCTCACATGCAGAGACACACATAGGCTCAAAATAAAGGGATGGAGGAAGGTCTACCAAGCAAATGGAAAACAAAAAAGGCAGGGTTTGCAATCCTAGTCTCTGATAAAACAGACTTTAAACCATCAAAGATCAAAAGAGGCAAAGAAGGCCATTACATGAGGGTAAAGAGATCAATTCAACAAGAAGAGCTAACTATCCTAAATATATATGCACCCAATACAGGAGCACCCAGATTCATTAAGCAAGTCCTTAGAGACTTACAAAGAGACTTAGACTCCCGTACAATAATAATGAGAGACTTTAACACCCCATTGTCAACATTAGACAGATCAACGAGACAGAAAGTTAACAAGGATATCCAGGAATTGAACTCAACTGTGCACCAAGTGGACCTAATAGACATCTGCAGAACTCTCCACCCCAAATCAACAGAATATACATTCTTCTCAGCACCACATCGCACTTATTCCAAAATTGACCACATAGTTGTAAGTAAAGCACTCCTCAGCAAATGTGCAAGAACAGAAATTATAACAAACTGTCTCTCAGACCACAGTGCAATCAAACTAGAACTCAGGACTAAGAAACTCAATCAAAACCGCTCAACTACATGGAAACTGAACAACCTACTCCTGAATGATTACTGGGTACATAATGAAATGAAGGCAGAAATAAAGATGTTCTTTGAAACCAATGAGAACAAAGATACAACATACCAGAATCTCCGGGACACATTTAAAGCAGTGTGTAGAGGGAAATTTATAGCACTAAATGCCCACAAGAGAAAGCAGGAAAGATCTAAAATGGACACCCTAACATCACAATTAAAAGAACTAGAGAAGCAAGAGCAAACACAGTCAAAAGCTAGCAGAAGGCAAGAAATAACTAAGATCAGAGCAGAACTGAAGGAGATAGAGACACAAAAAAAAACCCTCCAAAAAATCAGTGAATCCAGGAGCTGGTTTTTTGAAAAGATCAACAAAATTGATAGACGGCTAGCAAGACTAATAAAGAAGAAAAGAGAGAAGAATCAAATAGACTCAATAAAAAATGATAAAGGGGATATCACCACTGACCCCACAGAAATACAAACTACCATCAGAGAATACTATAAACACCTCTACACAAATTAACTAGAAAACCTAGAAGAAATGGATAAATTCAGGAAAAAGTTGAATCCCTGAATAGACCAATAGCAGGCTCTGAAATTGAGCCAATAATTAATAGCCTACCAACCAAAAAAAGTCCAGGACCAGATGGATTCACAGCTGAATTCTACCAGAGGTACAAAGAGGAGCTGGTACCATTCCTTCTGAAACTATTCCAATCGATAGAAAAAGAGGGAATCCTCCCTAACTCATTTTATGAGGTCAACATCATCCTGATACCAAAGCCTGGCAGAGACACAACAAAAAAAGAGAATTTTACACTAATATCACTGATGAACATCAATGCAAGAATCCTCAATAAAATACTGGCAAACCAATTCCAGCAGCACATCAAAAAGTTTATCCACCATGATCAAGTGGGCTTCATCCCTGGGATGCAAGGCTGGTTCAACATATGCAAATCAATAAACATAATCCAGCATATAAACAGAACCAAAGACGAAAACCACATGATTATCTCAATAGATGCAGAAAAGGCCTTTGACAAAATTCAACAGCCCTTCATACTAAAAACTCTCAATAAATTCAGTATTGACGGAACGCAACTCAAAATAATAAGAGCTATTTATGACAAATCCACAGCCAATACCATACTGAATGGGGAAAAACTGGAAGCATTCCCTTTGAAAACTGGCACAAGACAGGGATGCCCTCTCTCACCACTCCTATTCAACATAGTGTTGGAAGTTCTGGCTAGGGCAATCAGGCAAGAGAAAGAAATAAAAGGTATTCAGTTAGGAAAAGAAGAAGTCAAATTGTCCCTGTTTGCAGATGACATGATTGTATATTTAGAAAACCCCATCATCTCAGCCCAAAATCTCCTTAAGCTGATAAGCAACCTCAGCAAAGTCTCAGGATACAAAATCAATGTGCAAAAATCACAAGCATTGTTATGCACCAATAATAGACAAACAGAGAGCCAAATCATGAATGAACTCTCATTCACAATTGCTTCAAAGAGAATAAAATACCTAAAAATCCAACTTACAAGGGATGTGAAGGACCTCTTCAAGGAGAACTACAAACTACTGCTCAATGAAATAAAAGACACACACAAATGGAAGAACATTCCATGCTCATGGATAGGAAGAATCAATATTGTGAAAATGGCCATACTGCCCAAGGCAATTTACAGATTCAATGCCATCCCCATCAAGCTACCAATGACTTTCTTCACAGAATTGGAAAAAACTGCTTTAAAGTTCATATGGAACGAAAAAAGACCCCGCATTGCCAAGACAATCCTAAGCCAAAAGAACAAAGCTGGAGGCATCATGCTACCTGACTTCAAAGTATACTACAAGGCTACAGTAACCAAAACAGCATGGTACTGGTACCAAAACAGACATCTAGACCAATGGAACAGAACAGAGTCCTCAGAAATAATACCACATATCTACAGCCATCTGATCTTTGACCAACCTAAGAAAAACAAGAAATGGGGAAAGGATTCCCTATTTAATAAATGGTGCTGGGAAAATTGCCTAGCCGTAAGTAGAAAGCTGAAAATGGATCCTTTCCTTACTCCTTATACGAAAATTAATTCAAGATGGATTAGAGACTTAAATGTTAGACCTAAAACCATAAAAACCCTAGAAGAAAACCTAGGTAATACCATTCAGGACATAGGCATGGGCAAGGACTTCATGTTTAAAACACCAAAAGCAACGGCAACAAAAGCCAAAATTGACAAATGGGATCTAATTTAAGTAAAGAGCTTCTGCACAGCAAAAGAAACTACCATCAGAGTGAACAGGCAACCTACAGAATGGGAGAAAATTTTTTGCAATCTACTTATCTGACAAAGGGCTAATATCCAGAACCTACAAAGAACTCAAACAAATTTACAAGAAAAAAACAAACAACCCCATCAAAAAGTGGGCAAAGGACATGAACAGACACTTTTTACAAGAAAACATTTATGGAAATGCAAAGCAAAACCACAATGAGATACCATCTCACACCAGTTAGAATGGCGATCATTAAAAAGCCAGGAAACAACAGGTGCTAGAGGGGATGTGGAGAAAAAGGAACACTTTTACACTGTCGATGGGACTGTAAACTAGTTCAACCATTGTGGAAAATGGTGTGGCAATTCCTCAAAGATCTAGAACTAGAAATACCATTTGACCCAGCCATCCCATTACTGGGTATATACCCAAAGGATTATAAATCATGCTGCTATAAAGACACATGCACATGTATGTTTATTGTGGCACTATTCACAATAGCAAAGACTTGGAATCAACCCAAATGTCCACCAGTGACAGACTGGATTAAGAAAATGTGGCAAATATACACCATGGAATACTATGCAGCCATAAAAAAGGATGAGTTCGTGTCCTTTGTAGGGACATGGATGCAGCTGGAAACCATCATTCTCATTAAAGTATCGCAAGAACAGAAAATCAAACACCGCATGTTCTCACTCATAGGTGGGAATTGAACAATGAGATCACTTGGACACAGGAAGGGGAACATCACACACCGGGGCCTGTTGGGAGGGGGAATTGGAGAGGGATAGAATTAGGAGATATACCTAATGTAAATGAGGAGTTAATGGGTGCAGCACACCAACATGGCACATGTATACATATGTAACAAAGCTGCACATTGTGCACATGTACCCTAGAACTTAAAGTATAATAAAAAAAATTATAAATTAAACATTAAGATAATAAAATAAAGGGCTGTAAGAAAAAATACCTTAAAATATATGATAATAGCCAAGATGGGCAGATCACGAGGTCAGGAGATTGAGACCATCCTGGCTAACACGGTGAAATCCTGTCTCTACTTAAAAAATCCAAAAAAAAAAGAAACCTAGCCAGGCGAGTTGGCGGGCGCCTGTAGTCCCAGCTACTTGGGAGGCTGAGGCAGGACAATAGCGTGAACCCGGGAGGTGGAGCTTGCAGTGAGCTGAGATCTGGCCACTGCACTCTAGTCTGGGCGACAAAGCGAGACTCTGTCTCAATAAAAAATATATATATATATATATATATATGATAATAATGTAGGGAATTAAGGATTTTTTTTTACTTGGGTCTTAATTTTTTTATGTTTGTTTTTCTTTATAAATTTCCATAAGTGTTCTATAATATTAGTTTTTTAATCAGAAGAAATAGATGCTATTAATATACCAAATATTTGTCACTGGATTAGAGGCAGGTTTCTGGTTTTATGGAATCCCAATTTTTTTTTTTTATTTATTAAGTTTATAATCTTACTTTTTATAAAAATTGTACTTTTCACATTATATCCTCATCTCAGACAAAGTGAATACACTTAAAAATCTCCAACATTCTCACAAAAAAATTGAGCTAGCTACCTTTCCTTTCCCTGAAAATGTGACATCTCTGAGCTGGAAGATCAGTAGAAATAGTTTCAACCCTGATTAGTAAGGTCTTGCCATTATTTATCAGAACAGGATGTTCCATGGTGTTATAGTCCCAATTGTTAGAAAGTTCTCATCTAATTGCTTCTAACAAATGGTTCTAATGCTGTCCTTTTGGGCCACTTAGAGCATACTTAATCCTTCTTTCACATCTAAATGCTTTAACTATTTGGAAAGTTTTTATTTCCCCGAAGGTGTCTCAAGGCTACATATCTCCAGATTTTTCAACTATTTCTCATAGGTCATGATTTTGAGTCTCAACTCAGATGCCATCTTTCAGATACACTCTGTTTTCAGAGAATCAGTGAATGAGAAAACCTTATTGATTATCCAAAAAAAAGAAGAAAAGCCAATGATAACATTTATTCTCAGACTCAGTACTATTTGTTAGAAAAGAGTTGGGTGTGGTTTTTTTTCATATTGAAAGGTGAATTAAAAAAATAATTTTTAGTTTTTGTGGGTACATAGTACGTGTATATATTTATGGGATACATGAGATGTTTTGTTACAGGCATACAATGAGTAATAATCACATCCTGGAGAATGGGGTATGCATCCTCTCAAGCATTTATCCTTTCTGTTATAAACAATCCAATTACACTCTTTCAGTTATTTTAAATTGTACAATTAAGTTATTATTGACTATAGTCATCCTGTTGTGCTATCAAATAGTAGGTCTTACTCATTCTGAAAAGTGAATCTCTAAGAACTGTTCTTCCAATATCCAGAAAATTCTAGTTTAGGGATAAACTTTACTAAATTATTTTATTCCTGGAAGTGTGGGGACAATATAGATTAGTATTAAAGGGCATGGGCTCTGGAATGAGACTATTTGGATTCAAATCCTTTCCTACTGTTCACTAGCTTTATGACGTTGAGCTGATTCACTGTGCCTGCTTCCTTCTCAATAAACTGGGTAGTGATAACAGTAACTATCTCAGACATTATTGAGAATTAAATAGGATAATGTATGGAAAGCATTTAAGTCACAGTGCCTGACACATAGTAAAGTCTTGATACTCTTAAGTGAAAACATTTATATACATTCTCAAAGTTATTTACAAATCTCTTTCAAAATAAATCTGTTTATGACTGCACCTAGATATAGTAGATGATAGCAACTACATCTGCAAGGAAAAGGATAATAGTTACCAATAGTAGTTTTTTGCAATATTTCGTTTCCCAATCCTAAATGCATGAGTTGATATACAAACTGTACTTTTACTAATTCAAGTCAGTGGATACAGATCTTTACTGTGAAGGACATAGGGCATGTGACACAATTAGCTAACTTGAATATTCTAGGGGAGAAATTACAAGGACTTGATTAGTGGAGAGAAGGTGGTAGTTTTATAACAACAATAAAAATTACCACTTTATTGAGTGCTTACCCTGTGTCAAGCATTCACTCTAAAAGGAGGAGGAAGGCAGGCACTGTGTTAATGCTTTACGTGAATTTTTTCGTTTAATCCCACAGCCCTGCAAAGTAGGTACTGGAAACATTCTTTAAGAAGGTTAAGTAACTTCTCCAAAGCTAATTTCTAAGTGGCAAAGAAGGATTCGAGCCTAGTCCTTAATCACCAAGTTACTGCTGGGTGGAAAAAATCCCAAGACAGTGCTTATGACTGTTTAGATAGGGGGAGCAAAAGAACAGGGAAGAAAAGATCAAGGCCAGGCATCTTTATAGAGGACAGAATCAGCAGTGATAAGAAATAGGGATCGAATTGGGGTGGGAGGTGGAGTAAAAAGAGTAAAGGAATAATTCTTTGATGTTTGTACTTCTTAAGACGATATCTGGGGTTAAAAAAAAAAAAGACAATATTCATAACATTCAATGTAAAATAAAATTGGAACATTTAGGTTACACTAAACCAATTTCTCATTACAAAGGAATTGAATGCCACAGGTCAATAACAACCATTTAACAGACTAGGTAACATTCTCAATCCTTGCTTTCACCTAATTCTGATTTCTGGGAAAGTGAAGTGAAAAACAAAAGATAACAAAAATACATGCCTTTTTTTTTTCTTCTTTTTTTCACCATGGAGATATTTTATATTTAGTAACTTTAGAAAGGTCCACGTTTGTCTCAATTTGATAAAATAAAATTTAGAAGTGGGAAATTAAGCATCATTTCCTTAAATTCATCCACCAGAGGAGACCTTTCAGGACCCAGCAGCATGTTTCAGTCATGCCATGTTCACTTTCAGAGGGACTCCAAGTCTGGCTGCCGATACCGCCATGCCAATGCTTTTTCAGATACACACCTGATGAAAGGCTACAGGATCAAAGAGCAAACCACTTATGGCAAAGTGCTGCAGAGTCCAAAGCTCATCTGTGGATGGAATCACTTAAAACTATTTTAAAGGGTCATCACTAAGAGGGTGCTTATTTTTAGAAATGAGTTTTCTTTTGATACAAAGAAAAATGTTGGCCATTTCCTTTATGTTTATAACAACATTCCAATTTAATCTTCAGTTTAAAAATTCCTTAATTATTGCACAACAGTGCTTTGTTGATTGCACAACACCCACATCTCTGTTTGATACTAAAATCTAGACTTTTTAACAAATGTTGGGGGGGGGGTATGTAGTCATGAACACCCATTCCTTTCCCTTTTTTTTTTTTTTTTTTTTTTTTTTTTCTTTTTTTTTTTTGAGACGGAGTCTCGCTCTGTCGCCCAGGCTGGAGTGCGGTGGCGCGATCTCGGCTCACTGCAAGCTCCACCTCCCGGGTTCACGCCATTCTCCCGCCTCAGCCTCCGAGTAGCTGGGACTACAGGCGCCCGCCACCACGCCCGGCTAGTTTTTTGTATTTTTAGTAGAGACGGGGTTTCACCATGTTAGCCAGGATGGTCTCGATCTCCTGACCTCGTGATCCACCCGCCTTGGCCTCCCAAAGTGCTGGGATTACAGGCTTGAGCCACCGCGCCCGGCCTCCTATCCTTTATAGTAGTGATATATTTGAAAACCATGTTTTATCATTTTAATTCTGCTCGCAGGAGAGAGCTATAAACATGAATGATGGGGAAAAAAGTCTGCTATAAAAAAGTTATACTTTTAATCAGTTTATAATTACTTACCCAAATCTTTTTCAAGCAACAGCAGCAGGGCTAGAAAGAAGCACAGTATCGTGCAGGTATTATTTGATTGTGTTCCAAAAGTTTATTCTTCTGAATTTCACATCCCTATTCTCCACCACTAAAAGTCATCAACATTTTACACATAAAGTCTTCAAGCAAAAGTAACCAACAGGTGCTGAAATTTTTCTTAGAGCAATGATTAGAATCTGGTATAGAAAAAGGCCTTATAATCTAAATTTCCCTTGTTGGTTATCATGAGCATCACTGAAAAATCTGGAAGAACACATGCCAAAACACACAACCACATGTTTTTTTGTCCAGTCATATGTAAGAACCCAGCATAATTATTCTTGAATTAAAATCAAAAGCAAGTTTATAAGAAGAAATCTGTTCTTTTAAATACTGAGATCTTATCTGCTATTCAGCTAATAACAATCATTGTATTTACTTGACTTTTATAAGAAAATTAAAAGTTGAAAGATAAAAATAGTCTTACCAATTTAAATCAGTTATGTAGGACACAAAAGCACTGCATACCACTTTGTACCTTTATATGTCTTTGGCATTTCTATTTTGAACAAATACATATAATAAAAAAAAATTGTGAGTTTTAATAAAGTGTAACTTTAAAATTTTCTTGTTTTATAAAATTTAAGAGTGAACATTTAACAACAAGCGAACAAAAAAAAAACAAAAAACAAAAGGAGTTTGTTCACTCCTATAAGACAGAACCAAAAAAACATTGGGTAAATTTTAAAACAACACCACACACATTAGTTTTGCTTCTCTACAATTTAGTCTAATTATAGTAGAATATAAGTTTCAAACACACAAAACCTCGAGTCTCCTGGTGTATCTTGTGTTACCATCTCTTGTTCCATGGCATTCCTATGTTGGAGCAGAGTGTTCTTAGGATAATTTAGCTGAAAAAAAAAAAAAGACTACAGTTCTTCCTTGTCTATTCAACTGTCTAGAGATCCCAAAGAGAGTTCTTTTACTTTTTTTCCTCAGATACTCTAAAAGGGGAAAAAAAGTTTATAACTTTAAAAAAAAAAACCAAAAAAAAAAAATCTTTGATGAACAATGTCTAAACTTTCACATTGTTTTCTAGTAAGAGAATGTAGTGTCTTAGAATTAATTTTGTTAGTATAGGTCTATGCTTTTTTTTTTTTTCCACTTTATTGTCAATTATTCTTCTCAGAGTTGTTTAAGTCACTAATGGTCAGATAAAAAAAGGCTGCCAAATGACCAACCAGGTAAACTTCAAGACTAATACCTAATTTACATTACAAGGTTGTTCTCAAACTCACTTAAAATCACTTAAACTCACTTAAAATGATTATAGATGGATGTTTACTAAAAGTGAAAATATAAAGAAAATAAAAAAGGATTATTGATTGTTAGAGAAATCTGAGTCCTACAAATGCTCAAAGAACTAGGCACAAATCCCAGGGCAAGGGAGCTAGACAACTAAGAACATTCTCTAATTATGTCTTCTATTAAAACAGGAGGCATACTGGTTTTGTAGACCTCTTGACAATTTCTGAATCAATGAGATCATCCTCATTCCAACCACTGTTTTCTAGGACTGGCTACACTAACTTGCCACCAAAAATTTAATTTTTTTAGATAAAAATGATAACAAAAGTTTCAATATTCAAGTTGGTCACAGCTTCTTTTGTTCCTGTCATATAGCATTTACTCTGACAGCAGCACATGTGGTACAAATGTTTTGACCTTTGAATACACAAAGATAAAACTTCTGATCTGCCATTAAGGGCTTCAAGCTTTATGCTTTGTTTTGTTTGAAAATGTTGTGATGATTTTAAGCTGATCTATCTGCACTCATTTCAGGTCTCCCTCACATCCAATGGCATGCACTTGGGAAACAGCTGGCAAAGGTTCAAGTGCAAATCTGTGGTTAGGAGTAGAGAAACACTAACCGGCTTATGCAGAGATGGACCCACAGCTCTGGCCTCGTTAGCCAAATGAACAAAGACATAGCTACCCATGTGCTTCCTTCCTGTGCAGACCATTTGTCTCTAAAATGAAATGAAAAGCTGCATACTCCCTCAGTAGAGGAAAGCAGAGGGAATCAGTCATGTTCTTTCTGCAAGACTGCAGCTGTAATACCTCACAAACATTATCTGTCTACCTGCATGCATGAATGGACAGTGAACAAGTGGGTGTCTACCAAGTATCTATGATTATGCCTTCTGTTTAGGGAGTTACAGTGCCTAAGGGGCAATGTAGAGGCAAGATAAAAAATGTCCACAAATAAATGCAATCCAGTAGTATTTTATTCTCCTAGGAGAGCTGCCAGATTTAAAATTCTGATTAAATAACACTGTCTTTCTGTGATCCAATTATTTTTTTCCATATCATTTTGCATATAAGCCATGCCTCTGGTCCTCAAACAGCTGCCTTCTAGCATCAATCAATTTGGAATCTTAGAGGTATACCTTTAAGCAATTAGACTTACATATACATACACACATAAGTATTCGTAGCTTATTTACCTGGAATTGTGCCTACATTTCCAAGCTGTTTCCCAGTTCAAAATGTGAAATTCAAACAACATTCTCCTCCCCTCTCAATGGTCTTTACAACAATTAAAAACAAAATGAATCAATCTGGCATTGTTCTCCCAATCTCATCAGACTACATGGAAGTCAGCACAAGAGTCACAGTTTTAGAACCAAAATAGGAGATGCCTTAGATTAATGTTATTTCTTGCAGATTCTAACAGTCAAACTGTTTATTAAATACATGAGATGAAAAATTAACAAAACATAACAGTGTTTGTGCTACCTCTCCAGGAAGTTAGCGCTTTTCCAGAGGATGTTTGATCACCGAGAATTAAAATGCATGGAAGTAAATTATGCACGGGAAACACAAAACAGTTTAACAGTGGGATGTTTTTTTGAGTCTAATTAAAGCCTCATTGGAAGCTTTAAACATTTCACTCCAGCAGATAGTTTGCCCCTGACCTTGACTACTTTTCTTACTGTGGGTTTTTATGGCTGAGTTTTTACTACTGGCCTCTATTGCTGAGGCAAACCCAGTTTAGGCTCTCAATTGACTCCTGTGTTAGTGGCACGGGAACCAAAAAGGTTTACTACCCAAGTGACCTCTTCAAGGTACGTGAGGGTATTTGAGGATATCTGTACCGCTATGCTTTGTTCACAAAGCCACCAGCTAGAAAGCAAAACAGTGGTCATATGTGGTGATCAATCATAGACTGGCAAACAACACGAGGTCAGAGTATTGTGAGTTTATAAGTCCAATAGTTTTGTATGCTGTCCAGCTTTTTGTTTGACAACTGGGGAAGTTGAGAGGAAGATAAACATCTGAGATAGTGTATCTGCCTCTCTCCATTTTTACTTCCACCATTACCAAGACGGAGTCAAGACCAAGAAAAAGATAACTTTTATAAAACTTTTCATACATTGCCAATATCTTGATGATTTTAACAGGTCTTCAACTGACTTTAACCATTTTAAAAAATGTATCTTACAGAAGCACTTCATAAGTCTAAGTGTTTTCACACACAGTAGTACTTCTCATTTTATCTTATGTTCATGTGTCTGTCCCAGACGTAAACTGTGAACTCATAGAGAGAAGGGCTCTGACGTTTTTGGGTTTTGTGGTTTTTAAAATTTATTTATTGGTACTTAATCCCAAATAGCCAAGCACATAAAGCAGTCAATATTGTCATTTGACAGATTATGAAATTGGAGAATAAGAAATACATGATTTTGGTCATGATCACCTGATAATAAAGGAAAATTAAAGTTTTCTGAAAGATACATTTTTTAACCTTTTACCTTCAAGTTCAATTTTTTTTTCCATTATGCCATTCTAAACATTCATTGATGCATTCATTCAATAATTTATTGAGGGCCTAATAAGAGCCAGACATTAGGGATTCAGTAGTGAACCAGATAGATATCATACATAAATAAATGAACATGACAGTCTAGGACAGGCATTGACCAACTACAATTGATCCATGAACACATCACAATTTGAAAAAACTCACAGACAACAATATAGTTGAGAAATACTGACAAAATTAAGAAAAAGTTGTCATGAATGTATAAAAATATGTAGCTACTAGTCTATTTTATCATTTACTACCATAAAATACACACAAATCTATTATAAAAAGTTAAAAATTTTCAAAACTTACACAAACACTTACAGACACGGTCCCATTCCCAGTCAAGAGAAATGTAAACAAATGTAAAGATGCAGTATTAAACCACTCAGGCATAAAATTAACTAGTTCATACCGTATCACTGTAATAATTTCATAGCCATCTCTTAGTGCTATTGCAATGAGTTCTTAAAATGCCATGTGATGCTATCCACTTAAAATGCCATGTGATGCTATCCATCTCTGTATGAGCAGTTCATCTCTCCAGTAAATTGCATATTGCAGTAAAAAGTGATCTTTCATGGTTCTCATGTATTTTTCATTTAGTACAATACTGTAACACCATGGAGCCCATACAAAATGCCACTAGTGGTCCTGGAAGTGGTCCCAAGAAGCAGAGAGAAGTCATGACATTACAAGAAAAAGCTGAATTGCTTGATAGGTGCTGTAAATTGAGATGTTCATCTGGATTGTCTGCCATTTCAAGATAAATGAATCCAGCCTAGGAACTATTGTAAAAAAAAAAGAAAAGGAAATGCGTAAAGCTGTTGCTGCAGCTATGTCAGCAGGTACAGAAACCTTGTACTTTTTGTGAAATGTTTTTATCTCATATTGAAAATGCAGTTTTTATGTGGGTGCAGGATTGTTATAAGGCAAAGCTACAGACTCTAATATGGTTCAAGACATAGTGGTCATTGTATGACAACTAAAAGCCAAAGGAAGGTGAAGGTCTAAAGCTGGAGAATTTAATGCCAGCAAAGGACGGTTTGATAATTTTGAAGAGGATGGGCTTAAAAAGTGTCAAGATAGGAGAAGCAGCTTCTGCTGCAAGAGGTAGCAGATGAGTTCCCAGACACTAAGAAAATCACTGAAGAGAACGGATATCTGCATGAACAAGTTTTTAATTGCAGACAAAACTGCCCTATTCTGGGAAAAAGTACACTTATTTATAAGAAAGAGAAGTGAGCACTAGGATTTAAGGCAGTAAGAAATAGGCTAACTCTACTGCCTTATGCACAAGCAGTCATGATCAGGACTACCTGCTAACCCCTGAGCTTGAAGGGAAAAGATAAACAACAGTTGCCAGTCTTTTGGTTGTACAAGAAAGACGGGACAACTTTAACCCTTTTTCTGGATTGGTTCCATTAGTGCTTTTTCCTTGAATTCAGGAAGTACCTTGCCAGTAAGAGACTGACTTTTAGGTTTTTTTGATATTGGACAATCCCCTGGCCAACCAGAAGTCTGTAAGTTCAACACTAAAGGTGTTCAAGTGGTCTACTTACCCCCAAACACATTATATCTATTTGAGCCTCTCAAACAGGGGGTAATAAGGACCTTTAAGCCTCAATGCACATGGTACTCTATGGAAAGAATTGTTAATGCTGTGGAAGCCAACCCAGATGGAGAGAACATGACGAAAGTCTGGAAGGATTACACCACTGAAGATACATTGTTCTAACAACAACAACAACAACAACAACAACAACAACAAAAGCCGTGAAAGCCATCATGCCCAAAACAATAAATCAATGAATTCCTACTGCAGAAAACTGTGTCCAGATGTAGGGCAAAACTTCACAGGATTTACAACAGAACCAATAAAGGAAATCATGAAAGAGGTTATGCATATGGCAAAAAAAGTGGGGGATGGAGGGTTTCAAGATACAGATCTTGGAGAAATTCAAGAGCTAACAGACACCATACTACAGGAATTAACAAAACACGACTCGATGGAGATGTGTTTATGAACCAGTGCCAGATGATAAGACAATGCAGAAGCAACAGTGCCAGAACACAAGTCGACGTTAGATATCTGATAGAAGGGTTCTGATTATTCAAGATTGCTTTCGATTTCTTTCATGGCATAGACCCTTCTGATACAGGCACTAAAAACTACACAAATGGTGAAAAAAGGATGACTATCATATACAAATATTTTGAGAAAAATGAAAAAGCAAAAACGTTGAATTAGTGTTTCCTTAAATTTGCAGGTGTGCCTGCCTCATGCCTCCACTTCCACCTCCTCCACTTCCTGCCCTGCTACCCATGAGACTGCAAGACCAACCCCCTCCTCAGCCTACTCAATGTGAAGACAAGGATGAAGACCTTTATAATGATGACCCATTTGTACCTAATCAATGTTGAGTATATTTTCTTTTCCTTATATCCTCATAACACTCTTTTCTATAGATTACTTTATTGTAAAAATACAGTATATAATATACTAAATATTTGTTAATCAATCAACTGTTTATCACTAAGCTATTAGTTTTGGGGAAGTTGTAAGTTATACATGGACTTTTGACTCTATGTGTCTCCATGTAATAATTTTTGACTTTTGGGTTATTGGTGAATAGGTGTCCTCAACCCATGTTGTTCAAGGGTCAACTGTGTGTATATATGGTCTATATGTGTGTATGCTGTGTAATAAAACAATAAAAACAAGGAAATTAACACAAAAGTTATGGTAGTGTTCACTTTTTAGGGACAAAGAAAAAAATACAATTACTGAGAGGCCCACAGGACCAATTACTAGGACCATTCTATTTCTTAAGCTCAGTAGCAGGTACGAAGCATTGGTACTGGATAAATGCATGGTTTTTTTGTTTCTGTTTTTGTTTTTTTTTTTCCTGTAAACTGGACATTTACAAATACTCCTGTATAGTTCATATTAAAGCACAAACACGTATGTTTATGGATGCATAGAAAAAATTTTAAAGGACTCAAAGCAACATTTTAACATAAGTTTCATGAATGGTGTTCTTTGATGTGTTTATAAAAGCTGCTAACACATAGGAGGATGTACTATCTACTGAATGGCAAGAAAAGGAAAAAAAAAGAGCACAAGAAAATGAGTACTTATTTGGTGCTCAATACTTTACTGGAATAGCCTGTTATCAAAACTTAAGGTTAAGCCCCAAATCAAGTAACTTTTATTATGCAAACTTCAAAAATGGGTTTTCAAGATGAGCAAGTATTGGTAATGTACAAAAATGGCCATTAGTTGTATATAGTTTTTTTCTAATTGATAATAGTAATCCATAGTGGCATCATCTTTCAAGTTGATGGCAACATGTGAAAAGAAAACAAGTGGTAGAAGTGAGCATTAATTATTCATATAATAATCTTGAGGGAGCAGAGTATAAATAGAAAAAAGAAAAATCAAAGAGATGTTCTTCAGAGCTATGTTCCAATAGGTTTTGCGTGTAAGGGGCCACTAGTATCCAATGATTATACCCGTAGAAAAAGAGTACCCTTTGCTCTTATTGGAAGATAATGGTGCTGAGACAGCTAGAGTTTGGTGGATCAAGACCTGTTCACACAACCTACTAAATATGTATCCTTTAACTCTTTGCAATTTCTAATTACAAAGCAACAACGAATGATGTAAGGAAGGTTAGTGTGACATAACTGGAGAGTCTTTTCCTTACTTTAACTGGCACTAGGTATTACCTTAAGCCAAGAGTCCCCAACCATTTTGGCACCAGGCAACGGTTTCATGGAAGACAATTTTTCCACAGATCGGGGGTAGGCCACATTAGTATCTCATAAGGAATGCGCAACCTAGATCCCTCTCATGCTCTCAGTTCACACTAGGGTTCATGCTCCTGAGAATCGAATGCTGCCACAGACTGGTAGCAGTCCACAGCCCAGGGGCTGGGGACTCCAGCTTTAGGCAGCCATCTGAGTATGCTTCCTCATCAATAACATATAAATAATACCACCTAAATTTTAGTATTTCCAGGCTTAAGCAAGGCATTCAGATGTTAAGATTCCTTTCCTTCTCCTTAGGTTAGTTTATTTAGAGAAACAGAGGACATGAAAATGCCTGACACATGGTAAACACTTACTACTGGCTTCCTATGACACACGGTAAATACTTACTATTGGCTTCCTATTTTTCCTACCTGGGGCTTTTACTAGTCCACGGGCATATTTAATAATTGTTTTTAGCTGCTGAGCTATGTAAGCATCCAGAAATCTTTGTTAGCTATTAATGTGGCTTGGTTGAGCTACAGTCTTAAACAGTGATTAATGATGTCTCCATGTAGGAACTTTTGGCCCTTTGGTTACTGGTGAAGGAGGAAACATGGAAGTCTTGTTTCCTTCCTTCTCAACTGAGAACATTTTTCTCAATTCTACATAGCCTGAGTAATATATGCCATTTCATATAGTTCTGTATAACAACTATGGATCTATTTGATAAAGAACTTTTAATTCATGGAATTAGCTGCTACATATATAAAGGGTCTATCTTGTTACTGTTCTACCTTGTTACTGATGCAACACTTTGGTATTTTCTCCATGATCCTTGACCATTTTGTACTACCAAGAATTCTTTATATTTCTATATGTATTTTTTCCTGCCCTATACTTGGCATCTTCACAATACTGGTTACAGATGAATAAAAAAAATAGCACTTGGCTTATCCTAACCAATAATCTTCCTAGTTTCAGCACCCTTAGACTAAAGCTTAGAAGTACCAATACCCCAAGCCAAGGGTTGGAAACCACAGCAGGTGAAACAAATCTGGCCCTTGGCCTGTTTTTGTAAATAGTTTTACTGGAACACAGCCATAAGCATTCATTTACATACAAAGGCTGCTTTTGTGCTACATGACAGAGCTGAATAGCTAAAACAGAGAACATATGGTCTGCAAAGCCTAAGATTTAATATCTGGCCTTTCACAAAAAAAGTTTGTAGACCCCCATGCTAAGTTCAGTATTGGGAGGTCTCCATGCTCTTTGAATGGCTCTCAAGAGCATTGTGATGAATGAAAAAAAGCTTATCTCAAAGGTTGTGTATTATGTAATTCCATTTATATAACATTCTCATAATGACAAAATACAATGATGAGGAACAGATTAGTGGTTCCTAGGGTTAGAGCTGGTTGGGAGTAGGTATGGCTTACAAAAACGTTGCATGAGGGAGATGATGATGATAGTTCTCTATCTTGGTTGCAGTGATGGTTACACAAATCTACACATGATAAAATGATAGGGAGCTATTCACGCACATACTGTACCAATGTCAACATCCTGGTTTTGATACTGTACCACAGTAACATAAAGTGAAAAAATTGACGGAAATAGGGTTCAGCCTACATGGACTTCTCTACAAATCTACACATGATAAAATGATAGGGAGCTATTCACGCACATACTGTACCAATGTCAACATCCTGGTTTTGATACTGTACCACAGTAACATAAAGTGAAAAAATTGATGGAAATAGGGTTCAGCCTACATGGACTTCTCTGTACTAATTTTGCAACTTCCTCCGAATGTAATTATTCCAAAAAAGAAAGTTAAAAAAACACAAACTTGCACATGCAAGAAAATTGACAGCAAGATAAAATGAATCAGTCAATTTTATTCCAATTCTTCAAAATGTATACTCAATATGTTGTTTCCAAAATGTAAGTCACCCTTTATATAATAGTTTTATTATTTCATCTTTCTTTTCTTTTTTTTTTTTTCAGCTTTTCTTTATGGTTCTTCAGTAGAAGCCAGAATCTTGAGTTGCCCAATTAGGAGCCTAAAATATGCAAAAAGAAATCAACAGAGTGAAAAGAAAATACTTTCGGAAAAAAACTAACATACAAGAAAGTGACACAGCATTTACTTTAGCACTACTCTTGCCAAACCATTCTAAGATCTTAACTCCTGCAATTACTAGATGTCAGATGTCCCACTTAGGACAAAACAAACATTAAAATTATTATCTGGTATAGTATATGGCCAATTAAAATGTATAGCAATAACGGTATCATTAATACTGGAACAGTAAACAACACAAATTAATCCTGAAGCATACAGAAAAAAACATCATATGAAAGTTATTTTCTAGGCTCAGTTATTCTAAACTTGGTTAAAATATGCAATTCAAATTCTAATGCATCCTTCCCTTTTGAACTAAAGGACTATTCCACGGACACAAATTTGTTCCTAAAACTTCAATCAAATAGGGTTTCTGCATATCCCACAACTGTTTCCTAATGACTTCCTACCCTCCAGTTACACATAATCATAATGTGTAAACAACATAGTTTAGGATTCCAAAATTATAAGGCCATTCAAGTTTCTTCAATTGCTAACATGCAGAATTAATCTCCCAAAATGGGAGATTAATTTTTGATGTGAATATCAGATGAAAGATAATGACATTTGTATAAGATCAGCACTAATACATATAATAAGATCAACATTTTTACAGAACTATTTCTTTAGATTTAGAAGGAATACACATTTCGAACACTTGAAAGAGGGCTACACATGTAAGTTATCATCTGCCAGTATCAAAATGATGTGTTGAAAACCCTGAGGAAATGAGTTAATGAAGTCACACAGGAAGAGTCAAAGCAAAAGAAAAATAGTTATAATAAACTAGGAACACAATTTCTTTTTGAAGAGTCAAAGCAAAAGAAAAATACTTATAATAAACTAGGAACACAATAATGCATCTAAGAAAAAATTCATTTGTTTAGTAATTTCTTAAAATGTTCCTATCTTTAAAGAGAAAAACAAAATCAGCTACAACTCATATCAATACACTTCCAAACTTCATGTAACAATTACACGGTTGCTAAATCCCAGACAGAATAGAAAATGTGTGGTTCTTACCTCTGACCTGCTATTCTGATTAAGTTTCTTCTCAATATTCATGGCCAACATCTGGCTTCTAAAAGAAAGGCTTTTGGTCTTTTCAATCACTTGCTGATAGGGTGAGACTGCATTGTTACCCATAACCACATGACCCTAAAAGGAAACACAGGGAAATTGATCCTATAATGTAAATGACAGAGTTTCTCAGGTGAGTAATAAGCATGACATAACCTTTGCACATATTTTAATGCACTATATAGAGATGACAATATTTACCAAGAAAAAAAATAGGAGGCTTTTGTTGCCTTCAAAGAAATGTTTTACATTAAAACAAAATAAATTATTAAAGGAGGTAATAAAATGTCCTAGTTAAGAATTCCCAAAAGTATAATCAAGAACTGATAGTATGTAGTATGGCTAACATAATACTCACTAATTTAGAATCAATCTTGGCATCCAGTCTTGCATTTCTAATCAAATTTACAATCCACCTTTCAGCTTCTTCTGGAGTCATGTTCAATTTATCTGCCAACATGCTAATGAAAAAGTAAAAACAGCAATGTCAATTAACTGGGCCTAAAAACTTAATTTTATGTACACAGTGTTGATTCATACTCTGCACAGAGACTTTTTGGTATTTCTGGATCACCTTTCTCTTATATACCATGACCCCTACTGTCTGATTTCTTCATGTGTTTGTGCCTATTGACTTGTACTACGCACGACCTATTCCATTCACCAACTGGACTGTAAAATCCTTGAGGGTAGGGTAACATTCTGCATTTATGGAAATCCTTCAGCTTCTAGAACAGTACTTTATATTTAAAAGCTGCTCAACAAGTAATGATCTAAGCGAGAAAAAGGTTTTATGATGTTCCCTCTATATCAGGGTATATTAAAAGTCAGCCCTCCATATCCACAGGTCCCACATCCTCAGATTCAGCAAACCATGGATAGAAAATATTTGGGAAAAAACAAACAATAAAAAAGAATACAAAAATAATACAAATGAAAAACCAACACAGTATAACACCTATTTACATAGCATTTACATTTTTAACAGTAACCCAGAGATGACTGAAAGTATATGGGATAATACATGTAGGTTATATGAAAATATCACCCCATTTCATTTAAGACACTTGAGAATCTGAATTTTGGCATCCAGGAAGGTCCTAAAACCAGTCTCCCAAGGATACCAAGGGACAACTATATAATGGTTATACAAAGGAAACCTTTGTATAAAGCTTTCTTTGTATAAAGAAGACATATGAAAAAGACACTTGCACAGATATATTTATAGCAGCACAATTCACAATTCACTTAGGAACCAACCTAAGTGCCCGTCAACTAATGAGTGGATAAAGTAAATCTGGTATATATAAACCATGGAATACTACTCAGCCACTAAAAGGAAGAAAATAATGTCTTTTGCAGCAACTTGGATGAAACTGGAGGCCATTATTCTAAGTGAAATAATGCAGGAGTGGAAAACCAAAAATCTTATGTTCTCATTTATAAGTGGGAGCTAAGCTATGAGCTAAAATCTCAGAATTCACCACTATATTATTCATCCATGCAACAAAAAAAAAACCACATGTACCCCAAAAGCTATTGAAATAAAATTTTTAAAAAAGTAAACCTACTATAAGGAGCATCAGTAATAAGTATAATCTCAGGAAAAACATAAATAAAACTGAGGGGCATTGTGTATGTTTGTGCTATAAACTGTGGGGGCACTCTCTGGAGCTATATACTATATATAGTGTGTGTGTGTATATGTCTATATATATAGACACTGAATTTCAGATAAAAGAGATGGAGGGAGTGCACCAGACCATGAAGATCTTGATCTAAAATACTATTTGATATCAATCAATCTGCATTTTGTATTTTTCCAATTTTATGATCAGGTTGAAGAGGGCCATTGCAGTGCTTAATTTATCAGAATTAAAAACACACCAGTCTTAGTAAGTAGGTTAAGTCAGTTCAGCTGATGGAAGAGTACCTACATATGCATGTAAAATATTTAAGAGTATGTAGTATACATGCATGTATATACGTGTGTTTATACACTGTCTTTTATCCTCATGGAAGCTATCAGATCTCAGCTAAAATAAGACCCTCATAAGCCTTCTAAGACACCTCTCCCAACTGTGATACATCAGTTGGGTGCTTTCATAGCACCTATTTTTGCTACAGTTGTTTTACCGAATATCTGTCTCCAAGGTAGACTGTGTACATGTAACCAAAGTGCAAGCACCGTATCCTCCTCGTTCATTGCCGTTATGTCTACCAATTAGCAGCACAATGCCTCATACACAGGACACAATAAATATCTACTGTCTGATTGATTCCCATTCTAGTCACTACCCTAGTTCAGGCTCCATTACTATTTCTTAGTTTTCTAACTACTTTACCTCTTGAGTCTCTTCCATCTATCTTACATAGCTGGCAGGTTAGTTCTACAACCCAACTACAGTAGTTCCCACTTATCTGTAGTTCCACTTTCTGTGTTTTCTGTTATCAGCAGTCAATTCCAGTCTGAAAATATTAAATAGAAAACTCCAGAAATAAGCAATTGATAAGCTTTAAATTGTACACTGTTCGGGCTACCATGATGATATCCTGTATTGTCCTAATGCCTCACCCAGGACTTGAATCATCCCTTTATCCTGCATATCAACACTGTATACGCTACCCGCCCATCAGTTACATAGTAGCTATCCCAGCTATCAGATCAAGCACCCTGATATCACAGTGCTTATGTTCAAGGAACCATTATTTTACCTAGTAATGGCCCCAAAGTACAAGAGTAGTGATGCTAGCATATTGTTACAAATTCATTATTATTGTTGTTAATCTTTTACTGTGCTCAACTTATAAATTAAACTTTATCATAGTTACATGTGCACAGGGAAAAACCTAGTATGTATTGGGTTTGGTACTACCTGCAGTTTCAAGCATCCTCTGGGGGTCTTGGAACATATCCCCTTGGATAAAGGGAGACTACTATACCCAGTTTATTTCCATATTCCTTTCAACACTTTTAACTTTCCAAGTTCCCATTATTCTCCTTCATAAATATAACATTCCAGCCAAACCAAACCAATCCTTTTCCTTCACTGACATTCACTCAACAAAATATAAACCGTGTTAGATGCTGTTGGCAAAACATCCTCTGTTGCCAGCCTTTACAGAGTTTAAGTCAAGGGGGTCTTGACTTGAACATCGCTTGATCTTGGGAGGCAGAGGTTACAGAGAGCTGAGATGGCATCACTGCACTCCAGCATGGGCAACAAAGTGAGACCTCCGTGTCAAAAAAAAAAAAAAAAAGAAAAAGAAAGAAAAAAGAAAAAGTGGAAGGAGCTATGTATGTGAAATCCAAAAAGGTCTACCAGTTCTAATCTGGAGATTTGGGGAACAGCTTACCTAAGGAAATGCTATTTAATCTTAGATTTTTAAGACCATAGAACGAAAATTTCACTGTAGGCTGGATGTGGTGGCTCATACCTATAATCCCAACACTTTGGGAGGCTGAGGCCAGAAGTTTGAGATCAGTCTGAAAAACGAAGCGAGATTCTGTGCACACGTGTACACACACACACACATAGTGGGACACACACACACATGCATAGTGGGACACACACACACACACACAGGCACGGTAGCCTGCACCTATAGTCCCAGATACTTGAGAGGCTAAGGTCTGAGTAACATTTGAGCCCAGTAGTTTGAGACTGCAGTAAGCTACGATTACACCACTGTACTTCAGCTTTGGTGACAGAACAAGATTCTGTGCTTCTATAAAATAAAATTCCATCTTATGTAATAACTAACTAGAATTCTCTATCCCTCTCTCTTTCTTTACATCCATATTCTAAGTCTCATTCCAACATAGCTGGTGTTAATTTTGCATCAGGCATCAAGATCCATAAATGCCTGCATGCTCTAAGCCATATCTTACTTTGTGGATCTTTGTTTGCACTGTGCTTGTTGATCTTTTATTTGTTGATCTTTACTTTTCGAAGTGAATCAAGTCAAAGAAAAACCTAAAATAAGGCCCAAGGAATACTAGTAAATTATTGATGGCATCTCAGTTTATCTAAGCTACCGATGACCACTGTGACTGAATTAAAGAATGTGGAAATAATCTAGTTTGTTTTAAGTAACGTGAAAATGCACACAGTAAAAGAAACCAAATGATTAATAAGACTGTAATCCCAGCACTTTGGGAGGCCAAGGAAGGAGGACTGCTTGAGCCCAGGAATTTGAGACCAGCTTGGGCAACATAGCAAGACCCTGTCTCTACAAAAAGCAAAGAAAAAAAAAAAAAAGAAAAAAAGGACTAATAGAAATCATCAAGGTCTACAATTCTTTTCCAATCTAGCAATTTTATGCAGAATAGTACAGATT
Organism: Theropithecus gelada; assembly: GCF_003255815.1. NCBI lineage: Eukaryota > Metazoa > Chordata > Mammalia > Primates > Cercopithecidae > Theropithecus > Theropithecus gelada. Next base: position 110,370,257 of record NC_037676.1, read on the forward strand.
TTAAAATAAAAGTGTAATATCCTATCAAAGCTCAGAAGATAAAAAGCTGTCCCTGGTGGTCTAGTGGCTATGGAGAAATAAAACCATTTTTAAAAAGACAAAAAGTTGGCTTAACCTATCCCAGAATATGCTACCTCATGTTATTGAAAATAATTCAATTTGTCAATAAACTAAAAGACAAAAAATCCATCAAAATGCAGAATTTCTGAGAAAAATACCTAGTCCAATCCAGATTTTAAACACTCACATTTCTAGATTATTTAGATTACACTAAAAATCTCAATCTTGTCTGCAGGCAGCTTAAGGTAGATATTTAAATATGTTCTGTAAATCCCTTATAAATATCTTTAACCTAACTAGCTCTGCTGTTTCACCGACACACACACAAAACACAATATTGAATATGTTAAATAAGATATGCACAGAATTCTTAAGTGCTATTTCAAAAGACAAAGCAAAAAAAAAATCTTTCATTCTCAGTTCAATTTAATTAAACATGTTCATGCTTCTAGCACAAAATGAAGTATCTTGTTTCCAGGAAGTAAAAAAATACCAGAGATCCCACTTAAGGACACAAGATATATAAGTCTTAATTTAGGGAACCGATTAGGGTTGTATCAACTCTAGATTTTCTGTCAGGTTTTCAGTGCCTAATCATTTAAATGGTCTTCCTTTTCTGAACCCTCCCACAGTCACCATTTTCCGCCACCCTCTCATCTTAACAAAGACTTGGAAAAGTAAGGACCTGGAGGTCCTATATTTCACCTGTCTTATTAATTACCTCTTTGAATAACCTGGCTTTCCAAATTTTATCTGATAGGCATAATTTATTTCAAAATACTGTTGATTTAACCATTCGAATATAGAAACCTCTGGTCTAGTTTTCACTGAAGTCTGTTGGCCAACTAGTCAGCATATCCAAAGAAAAGTACTCCAAGTCTTCTCTAATTAGTTTAAGACAACTAATTAAAGAATCAGTGTTAAGTGTAAACTATGTTTAACTGTATGATTGGGAGGAAATAGGACAAAGAAAACAGGAGAAAACTGAGAAATGCTAAATCCTTACGTGAAAACTGAAAATCCTCACTGAACTTTCCAATATCTCTTTATAATCTTATAAATAACTGAACCTTATTGATAATGCAGAAATGCAATGATAATAGCCTTTGAAACTATCTCCATACATTTACATTCTAAATGTAAATTATTATGTGGTTATAAGAACTTTAAGAAAAATATTAAGACCTAAAATATAACTTAATAAAATAAGCAAAGTAGAATAACTTCAAAACTTAAAGTAACCCCCAATGGGAAATTATATTAATGTATGCTCCAACATGTTTATCATACATATTCAAAATATTACTTCCATACTTTGTTTTTATCTACAATTGAAAACTGGTCCAAGAATTATTTTACAACAGCTTTTAAATTTCAGACACATACCGTAGCTGATAAAACAATTCAGCTATACTAAATTAAACCCCAACACAGTAATCTTTTTTGACAGATGTTGCATACTTTATGGTAAACAGATTTGTAGCTTATCCTACAGATCATAAGGTTGTATAGAAACATATAAAACATTTTTAATATACATTTTTATAAAGCTATCACATGTGCTTACAGGCATTTAGTCAGGAAGTCTATTAACGAGAATGTTCCAAATTACAAATGGAAAGAGTTATTTAATAAACAATTATGGGTTTTATAATACTATTTTCAGCATTTGAAATGTGTCCTTTGGTGGAAGAAAAAGAAGATATCCTTTCCCCTCCCTCAAAAGACAGAACATCAAATAACTTTAAACTAATTAGAGGCAAAAACAAGCCAGCATAAACTAGTGAATGGAATAATTTGCCATAGTTAGTATTCAGTGGAAAAAAGTCTAGTTTGGGCCTTAAAGATATTCCATGTAGAGAGTTATCAGGATTCACTGACCCTATCTAATTTTCTTCCCATTGTTCTCCAATGCAGAGTGACTAGAGAGACTGATATGGACATATTTTTAATAATGTGTAATTTCACGTATGAAATTTTGAAATTTCCCAAAATTACAAATATTTTCAATAATTCGTAATTTTATATTTGTCCACTTATTTAATATCTGCTTCTTCCTCTGGTTTTAAGCTCTTTGAAAGAGTACTCACTACTTTCTACTACCCTGTGTTTGGCCAAGAGGCACTCATTAACATCTGTAATGTTTTCTTTGGAGAGTTGTACTACTAGGTAGGTCGCTATTAATTAATTATACCTTAATCATGATACATAGCATATTTGCTGTTTAGGAAGCTGAACACTAACGTTTAGAAAAGTTTTGCTTATTCTCGAAGTAATAAAAATACAGGAATGGAGAACAAATGAGTAGTTGCCAGAAATTAAGGAGAGGGGGGCAGGGAAGGGGGTACCACTATAAAAGAGCGGCTTGAAGGATCCTTGTGATAGAAATATTCTATATTTTGAATGTATCAACATCAACATCTTGGCTGCTATATTTTACTGTGGTTTTGCAAGATGTTACTAATGGGAGAAACTGAGTAAAGGACACAGGGGGTCTTTTTATCATTTCGTACAACTGATACATAATCATCTCGAAATAAACAGTTTAATCTTTTTTTTTTAAGCCAGATCTTGCATCAAAGTCACTTAGAGGACCTTTTTCAAAACACAGTCTCTGGGGTCTGCCTCCAGAAAATGATTTTAATGGTTAGGCTCAGTCATCTAGTATTTCTGTTTATTACTTTTTACAGTTTCCCATTTGATTCTAATATGCTGTCGGTACTATCAAATCACTCATTTACAGCAATGATTCCCCAAGGCTGACTGCAAAATAATCACCTGAGAAGCTTTAATCCCAGATTCTCAATGCCTACATCACAGAGATTTCGATTCAGAAGGTCTGGGATAAAAGCAGGAAATCTATTATTTTTAAGCTTAAATTCTTGTTGTTTTACTTCTCCAGATGATTTCAATGTACAACTAGGTTTAAAACCTCTAGATTAAAAGTATTTTTTTTCCTGTATATTGTTTAAAGGTAGTTTTTAGCTCTGTTGGTCATTATCATGGATTACAAATCCTTGAAGTCCAAATTAAAGTGTTTGCTGTATTTATAAAATCCCAACATAAATACTTATTATTTCCAGCCACTGTCTTTCTTCTCTTTTTTTTTTTTTAATTATACTTTAAGTTCTAAGGTACATGTGTACAACGTGCAGGTCTGTTACATATGTATACATGTGCCATGTTGGTGTGCTGCACCTGTTAACTTGTCGTTTACATTAGGTGTATCTCCTAATGCTATCCCTCTCTCCTCCCCCAACCTCACGACAGGCCCCAGTGTGTGATGTTCCCCACCCTCTGTCCAGGTGTTCTCATTGTTCAATTCCCACCTGTGAGTGAGAACATGTGGTGTTTGGTTTTCTGTCCTTGTGACAGTTTGCTCAGAACGATGGTTTCTACATTAATCCACGTCCCTACAAAGGACATGAAATCATCCTTTTTTTACGGCTGCATAGTATTCCACGGTGTGTATGTGCCACATTTTCTTAATCCAGTCTATCATTGATGGACATTTGGGTTGATTCCAAGTCTTTGCTATTGTAAACAGTGCCACAATAAGCATACGTGTGCATGTGTCTTTTTAGCAGCACGATTTATAATCCTTGGGGATATGCCCAGTAATGGGATGGCTGGGTCAAATGGTATTTCTGGTATCACCACACTGTCTTCCATAATGGTTGAACTAGTTTACAGTTCCACCAACAGTGTAAAAGTGTTCCTATTTCTCCACATCCTCTCTAGCACCTGTTGTTTCCTGACTTTTTAATGATCACCATTCTAACTGGTATGACATGATATCTCATTGTGGTTCTGATTTGCATTTCTCTGATGGCCAGTGATGATGAGCATTTTTTCATGTGTCTGTTGGCTGCATAAATGTCTTCTTTTGAGAAGTGTCTGTTCATATCCTTTTCCCACTTTTTGATGGGGTTGTTTGATTTTTTCTTGTAAATCTGTTTAAGTTCTTTGCAGATTCTGGATATTAGCCCTTCATCAGATGGGTAGATTGTACAAATTTTCTCCCATTCTGTAGGCTGCCTGTTCACTCTGACGGTATTTTCTTTTATCCAGCCACTGTCTTTCTAACCCATTAAAGCATCCTTAAAAACACGAAGAAGCTTATCTTCTTAATTCATTATACAATAAAGGTATTGAATTATTGATTTTTTCACTCCATTACTTTAGTAGGCTGTAATCACATGCCTAAAAAATTGGTGACCTAATGCAGTGGTTTTGGATTCTGGCTGTGCTTCGGAATAACCACCCTCAAGATACAGCACAGCAGCCCTGCTGCAAATCATAGCACAGCCTACTCAATAAATCTGATTCAAAGGTTTAGGGTGGCTACAAGGAGTTTATAAAACAAACTCTACAAAGATTCTGAAACACAGAGTTAAACTGACTTAGGGTTTTCAACTTTATCCTCTGGCTCAACTGATACACTAAATGACAAATTAATCTAAACCTGACATTTCTAAAAATGTAAGTTGTTCACAATATAAAAGAATTTACAGTGAGGTACAGTACAATGAATGTCAGACACCTTTAGTGTAGGCTCTATCAAGACCTAGTTTAATGTCCTTGAGCCTTAAATTTCCTGGCTACAAAACAATGCAGTTGTTCTGAGTCAGTGTTTTGTAAAATTGTGTTCCAAAGAGGTGTCTTAGTAGTCAGGAGAGAAGCTGAACAGAGCTGTAAGATAGGCAAGGTGAATGGGTTCTGCTTTAATCTGCTTATATACATATATAAATATATGTATTCCAGAGCGACACTCCATCTCAAAAATAAAATAAAATAAATAAATACATAAATACATATATTCATATATATGATACTGCATTTGAAAATAAGTCCCACTGTCACACACATAGAGATTTGAAAGCCATTCTTCAAGATCTTGAAATGTGAGCCATCTTTGAAGTATACCATACTGAACACATACAAACACATTTTCAGATATAAAACATTTCCATCACCACAGAAAATTCTACTGAAAAGTCCTTCACCTGAAAAGTAACTGTTGTGGATTATAAGATCCCTAAGATTGCTTTCAGATTGAAAATTCTACCATAGTATTTGAAAAACCACTGGGTGCAAGTGGCTCACGCCTGTAATCCCAGCACTCTGGGAGGCCAAGGCAGGCAGATCACTTGAGGCCAGGAGTTCAACACAAGCCTGGCCAACATGGTGAAACCCCATCTCTACTAAAAGTACAAAAATTAGCTGGGCATGGTGGCACATGCCTGTAATCTCAGCTACTTGGGAGGCTGAGGCACGAGAATCTCTTGAACCCAGGAGGCAGATGTTGCAGTGAGCAGAAATCGTACCACTGTACTCAACAGTGCAGGACTGTCTCTCCAAAAAAAAAAAAAGAAAAGAAAAACACACATTATTGATCCATGTGCTCTTAATCATCTTAGTAAAACATTGAAAAAAAAAAACCTGAAGAACCGAAGTGAAAGAAAACGCTACTACTAGAAAAAAAAATATTTTTGGACTCTGGAAAGCCACTAGGATTTTAGTTTGAAAATGCTTTGTAGATTTTTGTCTAGCATAAAACTACAGAGATTAAGAAAATAATAAAAATCTACATGAAGAAAAGTTTGAAAAATTCTTAGGTAATGTCACATAAAGGTATATAGAAACATGCCCACTCTATTAACTTCTTTGAGCTGCACATCTCTCTTCAGTAAGGAGGACACATACTTAATCTATGTTCCTGTTAAAATATAACAAACCAAATCCCAAGAAAGAAAATAATGAATCTATGGTTGCAGAGTTAAAGGAAAAGAGCTAGAACAAATCTTATTGATAGTACCTTGGAAGCAAACATCAAAGCAGACAAGCATTATCACTGACAAAAATGCCAAGTTCACTAATACAAAGAACAGAAGAAATTTACTTAACAAATACTTATATTGTATACTCACACTATACTGTACAAAGCATATTAGGTGCTACAAAGTTAGTATGCTAGGTGCTAAAGATGCAAAAAAAAGGGTCAGCTTTCAAAAGGCCCACAACAGGGGTAGTAGTTACATCAGTCCTGGACCAAAAAACACCCAAATGACCATATTCTAACGAGAAATGGAGAAAATTCTATAAAGGAAACCAAAATACTAACATCCCTCTTTCACAAGCCCTACTTACAAACCTTAAAAACAAAGAACAATGCAAGAATTCGGTTACTACTGTCTACCGGAGCCCCACATATGATATACCTACCTCTTTATTTCACAACCAATTACATTATTAGGAATTTTCATGTAATTTGTAAGAGAATCAGGTTTAAAAAATCCTGTCTGCAAGCTATAGTAAACTGCTAATAAAACTGTGAAGGCAAGGATTCAATTCCCATAGGAAAAAATCCCATGACTGTACTATACTTCTAACTCTGGACAACCATTTCAATGGACAGCCCACTAAAATTAAGCAAAACAAGTATGGCTAAGCAAAAACAAATGGCATTAAAGAAAAAGAATTTGTTTTATGGACAATTCCTCAGAAGCAAACACTAAAGTAGTAGGTTTTTAAACATTTATGTTTGACTTCCTCTGTGCCCAAAGGGTACTAGTCATTTTTCAAACTCTCATGTGTACAATTTATTTCTAATAGGTTATGTACATTTCACAATTTTTACCCAAAAATTTTCTCACAAAAGAGGAAATTACAACTAAAATTCACCATAATTTTTCCATCTTTCAACATTTTAAGATGTCATAGGAGTTTACTATAGGAGAAGTCAAATATGCAATTAAATCATACAAACTAAACAGAAAGGATTACCAAATGTAGTGGTCTTTCAACAGAATTTCCAATTCAGTGAGTATCTCCTTCTTTGTACTGCTGCTGAAAACCATTTTAGAAATGTTTACTTCACTTTTCTCCTTATGTAAAGGTACAACAGTATTTACTCTTCAATAAGGTAACTGACAATCATATATTGTCTTCAACTTAGTATTTTGAAAAATTACGCCACTCAAGCTAAAACTATTTGAGCCTGTAGTAAAAGTTAGGCTTTTAAGTAATTTCATCAAATTGTTTCATTGTTCTTCCGGAAGCAAAGGGAAATAAAAATCCAATTAACTGGAATTCTATTAAGTGTAAATTCACAATAAATGGAAATTTTCAGGAATTTTAAAGTAGAAAATCCAAATCAAATCAGTGTTCTTACTTAATGCTGATACACTGGTGAATGCGACAGAAAGTCTCAAATATGAAGAGACGGGCATTTTCAATGAAATCCTCAAGACAAGCCACCAAGAAGAAGTCATTCACAAGCACCTATATGTACAAATACAACAAAAATTAATGATGAAATGTGAATCAAATACTTTGTCTGCTTTATTTTTCCATTCTAATATCATGAGTTTTATACCACAGCACTTTCTAGAATACTGTGTTCATATCTTTAATGATTTAAATAAGTAGTAAAAGACTACTACAAGATAAACACCTAAAAACTGAAATGTTTCTGATAACTTTAAGTAATAAAGTAGCCTTCAGACAACAGTTTGGTACTATCCATTATTCTACATAAATGCTCTGCAGATAATATATCTCTTCCAACTATTTAAAATAGTTATAAATGGACTAAAGCCCTGAGTATTTCTGTAATATTAAGTAGACTTAGAAATTAGAAAGGAAAAGAATGCAAAAGGTGGCTACTATTCCACAGATGGCGTAATTAAAAATATTTTAATTTCAAAAACAGCAACCAAGTGCCCTCTAGGTCTCTTAACAGGAAAACCTAAACACTTAGCATAATAAATATACGCCAATATTTACCTTAATAATGCAACATATGACTACAAAAAAACACCAATTAACATATATGGATAATAACATATTAACATATTGGATTCTAATTTTCTATTCCATCTAATGTTTGAAAATCATCAGGGAGGCCGGGCATGGTGGCTGACGCCTGTAATCCCAGCACTTTGGGAGGCCCAGGCGGGAGAATCACGAGATCAGATCAAGACGATCCTGACTAACATGGTGAAACCCCGTCTCTATTTAAAATGCAAAAAATTGGCCAGGCGAGGTGGCGGGCGCCTGCAGTCCCAGTTACTTGGGAGGCTGAGGCAGGAGAATGTCGTGAACCTGGGAGGCGGAGCTTGCAGTGAGCCGAGATCGCGCCACTGTACTCCAGCCTGGGTGACAGAGCGAGACTCCATCTCAAAAAAAATAAAAAAGAAAGAAAATCATCAGTGAATGGATATTTGCATGATCATTTTTTGCCTTAGAGAAATAAGATCTTTGTCAATAAACTGCCCATTTTGTGCCAAAATTCTAGTTCCAAGGATGAAACTGATGACTAGTAACTTGTGAATCTGGTAAATGCGACTACATTTAGCAGTTAGAATTCTTAGTTTGGTTTCTTAAAACTTGTAACTAATTATCAAAACAACTATAATCTAACTCTTCCACAGTTGTTCTAAAGGTACTTTAATTTCTACTAAACAAGAGGCACTGCCGTTATAAAATTCATAAGTACAATGAATTGCCTGGTTTATCACAAATGTTAAATACAACCATAGGAAATATTCTAAAGATAAGCCCACCTATGAATCAAAATTAAAAACACAGTTGTTACCTGCAATTCAAAGTGACCTTGCCTGTACATATGAAATATTAAAAATATTTATTCATTCGAGATAAGACATGAAATTATGGATATATCTGTGAATTTACCCCCAATGTTTTAACAAACACCCCTCACAAAAGAGATAAACACATGGCAACAACATTTAAAAAGTCATCACTTTAGCACATTCCCATTTTAAGATTAATAAACATAAGCCATTTAAGTCATTTTAAGGTTAATAAACATGAGCCATTTAGGCCTTTTTAAGATTAATAAACATATTTGTTATAATTACTTCATTATTTTAAGGAAGACAGTGCAAGATTACAATATCCAAAAATTTAAGAACAGTGTTAGTTTATAAGTAAAAATTCATACTTACTGATTCACATTCCCTCAGCTTTTTCTGAGCCCCATCGAAGTCAAAGTTAACATATAAACATTCAACAAATTCTGTAATTGGGTCTTTATATGTGTAAGACTCCTGTAAAAATAAGTCAATGGTCAAGGTAAGTCTGATTCAACAGCGTTTAGCAGATTGCCCCAGAATATCCCAATCTTCTTGTTTTCTCCTTCCTTACCATTAATTTCTAGCCAAATTACCTAGCATCTTCTCGAAGCAATTGTTCCTATCCTGATTCCAGACCACACCTTAAGCTTATAATGTCTTTCAAACCAAGTTCTCTAAAGTCTCATCCTAGAAGCATTCTGAAAGCTTTCGAATTCCCCTACTACCAAGTCTCCCTTAGTCAATAAACAGTAATAAACTTCCCAAGCATAAGGATATTCATTCCCTACTGAATGACAATAACTTCTTTGTATTTAATTCACTCTTAAATAAATATTTAAGTTATTTTTCTAATCTATGGGTTTTGCTGACAAGCTCACTAAATATCAATCAGCATGGCTGCCTGAACCTTTTCCCCAATTTGGGGTCTACCGAAATTGTATTGTATATAAAGTTCACCCATCTAGAATTATACAGGTAATGACCCCCCAATTCCAGGTTCCAGATTTTCTTCACTCTTTGCAATAAGAGAAACACATATACATAATGTATATTAAGTGTTCATCTAGCAGACAGTAATAATCATTCCTACCACATCCAACTTGTGTACCTTGGACTTAAGGAAAACAAAAGCGCATTTGAGGCTCTTCTCTTTTCTAAACTTCATGTATTCCTCACCTATTTTTAAAAACATTTTTACCTTAAGAACTAAGTCTTTAGAAAAAGAGGTTAAACCTAAAGCTTAAGTACTTTTAAAAAAAACAACATATATTTCAGTTTTACCTGCTGAATAACTTTAACTAGGTCTTTTAGAACCTGCCGACGTTTCCGAACATCCTTGTTTGTTATGACTGCTGTAGTCAAATAGCGAAGAATGTGTGGACACATTGTCTGAATTGCATTAAGATATCTAAGAAAAAAACATAAAAGTTATTTAATAACTTACCCAGGATGAGTTAAAGAAAACTCTCAAAGCAGGTCATTAGATTGTACTATTACACTAGCCTAAGATTGCAAACACATAATGAGTATTATAAGAAAATCTCCTCCAAGGAAATTTAAAAACAGAATCCAGTTTCAGGAATCCAAATGAGGAGAATGCCAGCCACTATTTCTTTAATATGGGGTGAGATGGAAGACTCAATCAAGAGGCTAATTATCCTATTACTATTTTTGAGTAACAGGATTTTGGAAGGCTCATTGACATGCTATCAGTCTGTTGCAAAAGGCACTAAGTGACGACTTTCATTCACCTATTAGAAAAAAAATGTGTGAAAACCTATGTGCAAAGCACTCATACTAATCAGAAAATCAGGCATTTCAATAATTCAGAGGATGAAAGACTGGAAGTAATAGGGAGAAGGAATATTACAATATTACAAGGCACTGGTTGAAGTGGTAGCAGTAGGAATTAGGAAGGAATAGATGTCAGGTAAACATTAATAGGGTCTTGGCTAATATTTAGCAAATCTTGCTGTTGTGATGATCAACATGGGACAATGCCCTGTAATTAGGTGTTTACCCTTGTTTCTCCTGCTTAATTTCCTCAAAAAGCTCCCTATTTATTTACCCAATAAATATTAGTTTAGCACCTCTGAGTGTCAGACACTATACCTATCTCAGAATTATCTGTCAATAAAGTCCATTTCTCTTAGGTGAATATTCAAGCCCCAAATCACCCATCCAGCTCCATCTCCCATCACACTACCATTGACAGCTTCCTCTTTCTTCAAGTTCACTCCACACAGATTGGTCTCCCAAACGCATACCCCGAAAGCCTAAATCTTAGCCATCCTTCAAGGTCCAGCTTCAATACCTTATCTTCTAAGTTCCCCCAGGCAATGATGAATACATCTGCATTTTATTTTATTACAAATTCCCACAAAATGTTGTTTAAACTCTTTAGAGGACCCTAGAATCGAACACTTAATACTATCTAGTCCCACTCAGCCACCCTGAATGCCCTCTAAATGAGGCAAAGTATAAAAAGAATATCCACTCAAGAATAAATAACTTCTAGGAAAAGACACCAAAAACAAACTGGTTGAATGACATCATCTGAAAAATTAAGCTCCAGTTTCAAATGAAAATTTTTTAATTGCAATGCTCATTTATAACAATTACTTCCCTTGCCAGAGAGCTCATGTACAAACACAGGAAAGCATGATTGTTTTTTCTATCAGTTTTAAAGTAAGTAATTTTATTTTTTTATTTTATTTATTTATTTTTTTGAGACGAAGTCTCACTCTGTCTCCCAGGCTGGAGTGCAGTGGCACCATCTCAGTTCACTGAAACCTCCGCTTCCCAGATTCAAGAGATTCTCCTGCCTCAGCCTCCCAAGTAGCTGGAAATACAGGCGCACACCACCACACCTGGCTAACTTTTCGCCATGTTGGCCAGGCTGGTCTCGAACTGCTGAGTCATAAGTGCTGGGATTACAGGCGTGAGCCACTGCGCCAAGACTAAGTAGGTCATTTTAGTGCGCATTTAGACTAATCATAAATTTATCTAAAATCAATTTATACACAAATCGTTCTATAAGTTTGTTGTATAGCGTGTTATTTTTACTTATCCTAAGTTTATACTATTGCACCATATACATCTTAATTATTTTTACTGGAGGATTCCTTATTTGGGAAATCTATTCTTTATGTGAGTGTATTTCAGAAGCCAGCAAAATTTTTGTAAAGAACTAGATAGTAAACACTTTTGGCTTTGTGGGCAAGAGGCAAAATTCAGAATAGTATGCTAGATACTTCTATAAAAAGAGAGGAAACAAATTTCCAAAATATAGGTCTACTAATGAGACCAACGGAATTCTTTCACTGGGAATAATTTTGTTCAATTAATTTCAAATTTAGAGGTTCATATCATTAAAAAGTATTGCAAATGTTTTTCTGATAATGTAATCTGTAATGAGATTTTCCATATTTAGTCCTTGAAAATGTAAAAACAGCCAGGTGCCATGACTCATGCCTATAATCCCAACACTTTGGGAGGCCAAGGTGAGAGGATTGCTTGAGCCCAGGAGTTCAAGACCAGCCTGGGCAACATAGTGAAACCCTGTCTCTACAAAAAAAAAAAAAAAAATTGAGGTGGAGGATCACCTGAGCTCAGGAGGTCAAGATTGCAGTAAGCTATTAACTGCACCACTGCACTTCCAACCTGGGTGACACAGCAAGTCCCCGCCTCAAAAAAAAAAAAAAAAAAAAAAAAAGAAAGAAAGAAAGAGAAAAAAGAAAATGTAGGCGGGGCATGGTGGCTCATGCCTGTAATCCCAGTGCTTTGGGAGGCCAAGGTGGGTGGATCACTTGAGGTCAGGAGTTTGACTTCAGCCTGGCCAACATTGTCAAACCCCGTCACTACTAAAAATACAAAAATTACCCACGTGTGGAGGCAGGCACCTGTATGTAATCCCTGCTACTTGGGAGGCTGAGGCAAGATAATTACTTGAACCTGGGAAGCAGAGGTTGCAATGAGCTGAGATGGCGCCACTGCACTCCAGCCTGGATGACAGAGCAAGACTCCATCTCCAAAAAAAAAAAAGAAAATGTAAAAACATGCACAGGCACTAGTAAATGCTGACATCAAACACTAACTGACAAGTATATTATTTCAATTGAGCACATTTAGAAAGACATGTGCAATTCCATTATATTGGTGTTATCTTTTAGTGTGTCATTACATTGCAAATTAATCACTTTCAGTTCAAATTTTGAAATACAGAAATTTCCTTTGTGCTTGCAATGAGGTCTAAAACTTTCTGCAACTCTAATTTGAGCTTGGAAATGTATCTGCTACAATCCTATTTAGGAATGAAGGTCTCCCTTTGTGTTTTGATTTCTGACAGAACACAAAATGTGTAAAGCAGTTGGCTTTTTATTACTTATAATTCATACCATGTTGTCACTGAAATGACTTTACTGCAATATAAATTCTACATATAAACATTTTTGTAATTTTAGGTGGAACAGACTAAGAAACATTGTCAAGTCTGCTGCAAAAGTTAACCTCCAGAGCCATTCAGTGTTTGTTAGCAGGTTGGGGGCAGTTTCAATCTCTCCCTGGAGCAACATACTCTCAATATCCTCAACTCAGAGCAACTGTTCTCGCTGAAAGGTTAATAGTTTTAAACAAGTTTATTTCACTGGACAGATTTCTCTGGCTGCTAAAATCAAAACATGTTTTAACTGGATCACCACTGGTAAATGACTTTCCTTACTTGGTTAATAAAAGTACTACTCATGCCTGGGCATAGTGGTGTGAGCCTATAGTCCCAGCTACTCAGGAGGAAGGATCATCTGAGCCCAGGGAGTGAGTGAGCTGAGGCTGCAGTAAACCAAGATTCCACCACTGTACTCCAGACTGGGCGACAGAGCAAGACATGGACAGGACAGGACAGGATGAAAAGAAAAAGAAAAAGAATAGGAAAAGAAAAGGGAAAGGAAAAGAAAGGAAAGGAAAGAAAGAAAAGAACCCCTCAGAAACTTAACTTTAAAAAAAATTTTTAGCGCAGGGTCTCATTCTGTCACCCAGCCTGAAGCGCAGTGACATGATCATCACTCAGTCTCCCAGGCTCAAGTGATCCTCCTGCCTTAGCCTAAGTGATGGGGCTATGGGCATGAGGCACTGCTCTGGGCTAGAAACTTACCTTTGAAGCCTCACTTTCACTCAGTTTTGTGAAAAAATTCTGCTAGGATCTAATATTCCATTTTTAAAACTTGTAATTTTTCTGACAGTTGCTTTCCTGTCAGTTTGAGAACATGTGACAGTTGTGATAAGCGATTATAGTCCAGTGAGGTGGATGTATATTATTAGCTTACCTACAATGTTTAGTACTTTGCTTTGTAATTCCTACAATAAAAATCTCCACTCCACTGTGCTTTATAATCACATTTGAAGTTCACTTCTCTGTTTTGACAGGGTAAATATACACTGGTAATAAGATAACATATAAATAAAATGTTGCAGTGTGACAATATGGGGCATGAGAAACACTGTCCAGGTATAACTGGCATCACTTGGATTTGTAGTAAACTGAGAAGAGTATGAAGTGGCAAAAGTGCAACATATCATCTCTGTCTCAACTACTCAAGTCTACCATTAGAGTTCAAAAGCAGCCAGACTACACACACACACACACACACACACACAGAAAGAGCGACAAAGTGTCTGTTTTCCAATAAAAAGTTATAAACACTAAAATTGAAATTTCATGTCATTTTCACATAACAAGATATTATTATTCTTTTCACATTTTTTTAGCCAATTAAAATATAAAAGCCATTCTAGACTGCCACACATATAAAAACAGGTTACGGGCCAGATTTTAGCCCATGGTCTATAGTTTGCAGATCCTTGGTATACAGTATCAGGCTCCAGGTGTTTTTACTTTTTAGAGATGGAATCTGACTCTGTCTCCTAGGCTACCGTGCAGTGTTACAGTCATAGTTCACTACAGCCTTTAACTCCTGGACTCAAACCATCCTCCTGCCCCAACCTCCCAAGTAGCGGGGACCGCAGGAGTGAACCACAATGCCCAATTAATTTCTAAAAAAATGTTCTAGAGATAGGTCTCACTATGTTACCCAGGCAGGCTTCAAACTCCTGGCTTCAAGTGACCTTCCTGTCCCAGCCTTCCAAGTAGCTGGGATTATAGGGAGGAGCTACCATGACCAGCCAGACTTTGAAACATGGCAGACTCCCTACCTTATAGGGCAAAAGTGATCCATCCTGTGTATATACATCTAGGTGTGTATGCATCTATATATAGATAAGGAGAGGAAGGAATAGGAGTGGAGATTAGAGATGATCATTTTGTTATCTCAATTCACATTCTTGAAGGATCAGCAATTATAAATTTGTTTCAAACATGAGCAAAACCACAGGTATATATGTTAACAGTTAGTCTACCAATGACCAACGTGCTCTTTTGTTTTACTTCCCTGGCTTATCTCTCCTCTCTGTCCAACCAAATTTAAGACAGATCAATTTTTATCTTCAATGACTGGATGCTTCTAACTTCTCCAGTATTTGGCATGTACAATACCACTGTATGTACTTACTAGACACGCTCTTGTACTACTTATTATGTTACTAGTTTGAATTCTAAGCTGTGTAACAGCAGGCCATACTTCTCATAGTTTTGAAATCAAATTTTATTAGATTTTTTTTTTCTTTTAAATAACAGACTCAGTATTTGTGTTGTGAAGTGGTATTTCAAGCTAGGTAAGTAAAATGTTTTAGTTTATTTTTTCATTCTAGCACAATTCTTCCCCAACTGTACAGCTTTATGGGAGTTTTCCTACAGTGTTTCATAATTGGAAGTCAGAAAATTTAATAATCAAAACATAAAATATACCGCCAAATTTTAATACTTAAGTATCTACTGTATGTTACAAGAATATGAAAAATGACAACTCTGTCTGTAAGTATGCTTACAAGTTGGGGAGATGAAGCTATTATAAGTTTTGTTTTATTTTAACAGCTTGAAGTAATTAAACATCAAGTACAAGCTAAACAAAAAACACTGAAACGACTTCACGAAGGAAGTAAATCTGAGCTGGACCTCAAAAACAGATAGGCTTTGGACAAGAAAGAACACAAAGGGAAGTGCATTTCATGAAGGCGAGGCTTTAAAAAGAGAAAAACAAAAACACAGGTAGGACACTAAGTAGACCTTCAGAAGATTTCCAGATGAGGACCTTGGAGGTCATCTTGAGTGAGCTAAAGCAGGTAAAATATCTGCATGAAAAAGAGTTTTCTTACCAGGAACTAATTAGAAAATATAAGGAAAATAACAGCAGGAAAAGTCTGACAGTACAAATTCTACACATCATATAGTGGATTGGTTAATAGTAAAACTTGAAATTTCTTAGAAAATTTGTATTATTTTTATTTAGAAAACAAAATACTGCATCTTTCTTTCTACAAGTGGAGAGTAACAGGGCATTGTATTACAAATGGATTCTTTTTCCTAACAGCATCTACATTTAGTGGCAAAGCCTCTTCTCCGATAGCCTGTGAACACTGCTCTATCTTACACCTCTATCTTACACTTTATCTTATATATATATGTTACATTTAAAAGTTCAACATTTTTCAAATGTGTAAATCATCTCCATTTTAGATTCAGAATAAATTATGGCAGAAATGGTAATACATGTGACGTAAGAGACTTTAACCTGCACTGGTATCTAAACTTTAATTTTAAGGACAAACATATACATGATCTCTAAAGTACTTTTATATTAAAAATAAAAAGTATGGCTGAGTGCGGTGGCTCACACCTGCAATCCCAGCACTTTGGGAGGCCGAGGCGGGTGGATCATGAAGTCAGGAGATTGAGACCATCCTGGCTAACATAGTGAAACTCTGTCTCTACTAAAAATACGAAAATTAGCCAGCCGTGGTGGCAGGCGCCTGTAGTCCCAGCAACTCGGGAGGCTGAGGCAGGAGTATGGCATGAACCTGGGAGGAAGAGCTTACAGTGAGCAGAGATCGTACCACTGCACTTCAGTCTGGGCGACAGTGAGACTCTGTCTCAAAAATAAAATTAAATTAAATTTAAAAAAAAGGTATGCGATTTACAATCTATGTATAATATCCATCGAACATGCAATCAACCAACCACCTACTGTGCTGTAAAAAATTAAAACTACATTTTTCATAAATCTTTAACAGAGACAACTGAAAAACACATACTGATTATAGACATACAAATGCAAATTACACACAATCTCAACAGTAAGTAGCTCTCCCATTTCAAGAATATGAAGTCCAGGAAATGGATGACACAATGATTTGTCAAGTCAACTGGGTATACTTCCATTATGGAAAAAGTCAGAATCAAGCAAAAATCAAAATCAGACAAGACAACTTAACAAGACAGAAAATAAGACAGCAATCTGACCCTATAGCAAGTGAAACAGTAAACACAGTACTTTTGTAAACAACTAAAAGTCATCATACTACTGAGTAGTTTTCTTTTCCACAGGCTGTTTCTGTTCAAAGAAAATAGTTCCACAGGCATGATGGTTCTTACTGGGGCAATAAAAATGTTCTAAAACTGGCTTGTGATGGTTGTATCACTCAGTTAAGTTACTAAAAATTACTAAACTATAAACAAACTCTTCTTGGACTTTAGAGTAAATCAAAGCAGTGGCATCCAACTATACTAGTAATCCCTATATTTTTCACCACCACACTTCTGCAGTTTTAAAAAACACACAAAAAGTTTCAACTACGTCCTTGAATCAGGTAGCACAAATTAATTTTTTAAAATTTCAACCCTTAAGTACTAATCTTTCCAGTCTTCTGTATGACTAAATGGCAAGTATTCATAAAGTGCTTCTGCTGTGTATGCACTTCACTGTCTTGGTTGTCCTTAAGGAAAAGCACTTGTGCAACTGAGAAACAAGATAAACCAGCTGCTTTTCTAATAGAACGCTATTTTTACTTGAAAGAATGGCAGACAAACCAAAGCTATTCAGACATTCAGACTTGGGAATTTGGCAGACATTTTCTAAAAAATGAAGTGAGCCTGTCCTTCAAGAAAAACAAATGATAAAAATTAGAGCTTTCAAGAAAAACTAGAATTTTGGAAAATCTGTATCAGCCACTGGGAGCTTGAAAGTTTTTCAATACTTAACCATTTCTATGGGTTTGATAGTGATGTTAATGAATGTGGTTTTTCTGGTGTTGTATAATGTCAACACACTGGAATACCTGCATAACTCACTGCACCAGTAAGTATTTCCCAAACCACCAATGAATGATACTATAAAATCATGCATGGGTGAAAGATCCATTCCAAGTGCAAGAGAGCTCAATACAGTCTAGAATACCAGTATAGCTTAGGATCCCAAAAAGTTTAATGACATGGTTTCAGATTCTACATTACAAACAACCTTTTAAAAACTACTTTTTGTTGAGTTTTATTGTATCTGTACTTCTTATTGAGTTTTACTGTATCTTCAAAAAAGAATATTCACAATTATCGGAAAAGGATATTATTAATAAAACACACCTTTCTTTTCCAATTACATGTGTGAAGCTAGGTTTTTCATCTTACAGTTAAAACACATCACAACAGACTGTAAGAAAGCAGGCATGAAAACTCAGTTTTCAATTAACCCAGCAACTGAAGGTCTGCAAAAATGTAAAGCAATGTCACTCTTCTCAATAATTCTGTTTTTAAAGTTACTTTCGTTAAAATTCTATTATGTGTTAAATCTAATCAATTTACCATTCATTAATGAGAAAATTTTTTATTTGTTTTGATTTTTAATACAGTTAAGTCCTTACTTAACATAATCGGTATGTTCTTGGAAGCTGCAACTTTAAAACCAAATAACACTCTTTGATTATGAAGCTGATGAGAAAAAAAATGGTTTCATTATTCATTGTTTTGCTTACAGTTGCATTTTCCAAGAACTTAGAGACAATATTGAGGACTTACTGTATATACCAAGAGATAAAACCAATGCAAAGAAAATTACATTCAATAATTCTTTTTTTTTTGAGACAGAGCTTTGCTCTTATTGCCCAGGCTGGGGTGCAATGGCGTGATCTAGGCTCACTGCAACATTTGCCTCCCAGGCTCAAGCAATTCTGCTTCGGCCTCCTGAGTAGTTGGAATTACAGGTGCCTGCCACCACGTGGGGCTAATTTTTGTATTTTCAGTAGAGATGGGATTTCACCATGTTGACCATGACTAGTCTCGAACTCCTGACTTCAGGTGATCCACCTGCCTCAGCTTTCCAAAGTGCTGAAATTACAGGCATGAGCCACTGCGCCTGGACTACATTCAATAATTCTTAATAGTGTAAATGAGTTCCAAGAGCAAAATGTTTAAGAACCATTGGCTGGTAAAAATACTCCAAATATAATTTTAATGTCATTTTTCTCTTCCTTCCAAATATCCAGTGGTTTTTCAGTGTATATCTAATCAGAATGTTTAAGGAGGAGGGCTTTACTGGATGTTCAAATAGGGGGTTTTTTGCCCCACAGAGTGAGGATATATTCCCCTATGCACACACTTTTTAAATGCTAACCAATACATTCATCAGGACCCAGAATCCTTTTAATGGAATCATTTAAAAACAAAGCAAAACCCCCTAGGATGCCTCCCTCAGTTAACCGATCTGATAATGCCACATATGGTATTTCAGATTTTGGAAGATATCAGCCAAGTGTATAGCATTTCGTTATGATTTAGAATTTTTATTATTTCATTTGTTATATGAAGCCATTTTCATTTCTACAAGATAAAACGTAATGAAACTATAAAATCCTCATTTAGATGAACAAATAACAACAATATGAACTAAGAGTGTTAATGCAGGGCTGGGCCCAGTGGCTTATGCCTATAATCTCAGCACTTTGGGAGGCTGAAGCAGGTGAACTGCTTGAGCTCAGGAGTTTGAGATCAGCCTGGGCAACACAGCGAAACCCTGTCTTTACAAAATATAGAAAGATTAGCCAGGCATGGTGGCATGTGCCTGTAGTCCCAGCTATTTGGGAGGCTGACGCAGGAGAATGGCTTGAGCCCAGGAGGTAGAGGTTGCAGTCAGCAGCTGAGATAGCGCCACTATACTCCAGTCTGGGCAACAGAGCCAGACATTATCTCAGAGAAAAAAAAAAAAGTATTGCAAAATTTGCCCAATACAGTCAATACAATATAACTCATACCATGAAGCGATTGCTAAAATTGCTATTATAATCTTAGGCTATATTAGTAAAAGCGTATGTACAAGTAATAGGAGCTAATATTGCCACTGTAATCTATAAAGTTTAGATGACAATCCTGGAATAAAATTTCAATTATGAAGATCTAGATTGTAAGAATATGAATAGAAATTATCTAAAAGGGCAATCAAATACTAAATGGTCTGAAAAACTATGTTACTTAATAAAAATAGAGATATTTAGCCTGAAGGAAGCAGAGAGGAGTAAAAAATTATCTTAAAACATCTAAAGAGTTTCCATGAAGCAGTCTTGTTTTCTGTCATTCCAAACAAACAAGAAATAATGGGCAGAAGTTTCAGAGGTATTTGAGTTCCACTGGAAGAGTAAAGTTTACACATAATTTCTAGCTAACAAAAGAATGGCCTAGTTCATAAGCAGTGAATTTCTCATCACCAAAAGATTAAACAAAAGCTGGTTGACAGAGCAAAGATGATATAAAAAGATTTGCAGGATGCACATATTCCTTTCAAGTAGTATGGCCTAGAGCCTTATTTCTAAAACTTGGATGTTTACATGAGTTACCTGGGATCTTATTAAAATGCAAATTCTAATTTAGTTCTAGGGTGAGTCTTGAGATTCTACATGATGCCTATGCTGCTGGAACAGTGACCACACTTTAAATAGCACTTTAAAAGGCTTAGGGTGCACTTTGTCAAACAATTTACTTAAGAATCGCATGCTTTTCAATAACAAGCACATCTAGTACATGAAGGAAAAAAAACAAAAAACAAAACAACAGGTGACAACAAATTCAAATGACAGAGAAACATATATTTTAATTTTAAACAATTCCATATAATTTTATCTAAACAGAGCCAAAATTACACAGTGAAATAACTTACTGTGGCTGATAAAGGAAGAGATCAATAATATTATCGCGACCTTTGGGGTGATTGAAGAAAACAAACAGAGACCAGTGAATGAGCCATGTTCTCTGTTGAAGAGACTGAAGTGGAGAACTCACAGACTAAAGGATTTAAAAATGTACACACAAAAAATATTAATATATAAGAAAGAGGCAGGACAAACATCACTAACTTCAAAACTGTAATTAAAAATGAGCCCTTCTAAGGCATGCACGAGGGTCATTATGATCAATGTCTGATCCCCTATGCCTTCTCTCTGCATGATCCTCAACATTCCAAATTATTACCCTGTTTGTAGAGACAGATTCAGTAATGTCCAGTGAAGACGTTCTAATTTATAAACTCTAACAGAAGTTATAAATTATAATCATTTCAGAAAACATTTTAAAAGCAAGAATTAAGCTGAACATTTCATAGTAAGTGGTTTAATTAGATAATTGTAGATGAAAACTGTCTTCTGCATAGGACTTTCAATAATAGCTGGCACTAACAGCATAGTGTTATTTTGACTGGCATAGAAAAAAAGGACACAGTAACTGTATAACAGAAATGAAGGCTACGTTTTTTTCTCTAAGAGCCAAAAGAAGTTTGACAATTTCGTTCAAAGAGAGTCAAACTAGTTAAGCCACTATGATTTTTGTAAGGTCAACAAAAGCTAATTTGAAATTTTTTTTATTCCCAAAATGCATAGTGTTTTTCCTCATCAGAAAGGGTGAAGGATACACACATATTTCAGACAATAACTGTGAAAAAGTCAAACTCACATTATTATCTATGGTCTCTTTTAACCGTGTAAGGTCTTCCATGGCTGCATCCCAATTCTGCATTAAGATTTCAGAGGCCAGCTTTCCCCAGAGTGAACTTAAAGCATTTCTATCTGTTGCTGGAACCTGTTTAAGAAACCATAATTAATTATATTGTGAATATTCTTGAAGAATAAACTTAATGTATGTTCTATACCCATGTATCCCTCTAGCCTACTAAAAGACCTATAGCTCTCTACACAAAACTGTAGTTATCCAAGTGTTTATTGGATCACACTGTTTGTTTCAAAAAACCTTTGCTAAAAATACTCAGGTCTTCAATATTCAGTCTAGATAAGAAAATAAAAAATAACTTTTATAACTAGGAAACCGCAGCATCATCTTACTATAACCCACTTTAGATAATTTATACACAACTAATCAAATTTCAGGCACCTAAAACTTTAGAAACCAAGTTAGATTCATATGTAATTTGTCGCTAGAATGAAGATGTGGAAAATCAAGACTCGTGAGTCTCATTTACAATGTAATGAGAAATTATGTACAGAACCAAAAAATATTTCTAAATTATGACACAAATGAAGTCAGTATGGAGAGAGGGAGACAGGCAAAAAAAAAAAAACAGGCCCACTGATTAACAATTAATAGTTACTGAAGGATTATGTACTGAGCAATACAAGTTGGTGTTCTCCTGTAATCCTAACAAAAACCCTCTATTTTTTATTCCCATTTTCAAGAGGTGAACGAATACATAGAGTGTAACTTGCCCCAAATTACACTTCTAATCATGAAACCTATAAATTTTACACCACAGTCTTAATCCAAAAAAAGAGGGGACTAAGGGCCATCCCTACCTCTTCTATCCACTGGTAAAACAGTCACAAACTCAAAACATTCACAATGACCAGGCTAATAACAATGAGCAAAGCTGGACTCCCTCAAAACAAAGCAGTAGAAGTAGGTAAACCGACTCTGAACCAATCAGATGTGCTAAAGCAGTAGAAACAGTAAGGGTAGTAGAGGGGGAACATCTCTACACCTCCAGATGAAATTTCAATTTTAATTTTTTAGAGAAGTACTTTTACATAATAGTATAAATATCAAGTAGATATCATAATCACAAGTTAAATTCTATGTGCAGGATCAGAAATCCGATCAAGAATTCTGTCTCTACCACTTAACAGCTAGTTTGTATTTTAGCTTCCTCACTGCAACATGGGGATAAAACCCACCTCAGTTGCATAGTTTAAGTGACTTGAGACATAAAGAGATTACAATTACCACCTGATACAGCGTAAGAACTTGGTAAATATGAGTTATTAAAATGATGATGAAAATCATCGCAGAGATATGTATATAGATTTACATATATTTACATATATATTTACATATGTAAAATTACATTTATCTATATACATATTTACAGATATATAATCTAAACACTGGGGACCACAATACAAGCTCAGTCTATATTGAGAGTCTTCCTTTCAAACGTACTAAATAACATTTGGCACACTCTAAGAGCAGGCAAATAACACAGGGACTAGATTTATAAATTACATTTTGAAATGTATCCATGACACTCCTGGTTCTAGTTATTATCACAAAGTATATCCACAATACAACTTGTACATGTATATTCATAACACCTTTATTTTTAATAGGCAAAAACTAAAAGTAATCCAAATGTTCATCAATAGATGAATACATTAAAGAGACCATGGTAAATTCACAGAATGAAATACTACTGAGCAATAAATAAAATCTAACTTCTGATACACATGATAACATGAATAAATCTCAAAAACTTGCTGGTAAAAATAAGCCTAACACATACATAGTACATCATTCCACTTACATACATAAAATTCTAGAACAGGCAAAACTAATCTATAGGGACAGAAAGCAGGTCAATGGATGCCCAGGACCATGGGTGGAGCATGACCAAAAAAGGGTCTTTCTGAGGTGACAGAAATATTCTTTATCTTGATTTAATGGTAGCCACACAAGTACACAAATGTTTCAAAATTCACTGAAAATTTAAAAACCGGTTTATCAAAATCCATAAAATAATTGTTCTAATTACAAAGGATAAAATGTTTAATTCTTATAAAGGACATCTGAATATTAAAATATATCATCAAGTCAAAGATGCCATCAATCTTAACAAACATTTTTATTTTATGTTTCCAAAACGAAAAACCCAGTAAAGACACTTTCTGATTTCAGATGCTAAAATACGAAAAACTATGCTTGAAAATCAGTATTAAATGCACAATTCTTACAGTGACATCACAACAGAGTACATCAGAGGGAAATTTTCAGTCAAGATCCTAACGCCTCCAAAAATTATCATTACTCATACTGTCTTAAGCCTCAAGGAAAAATGTTTTTAAATGAAGTGGTATATACAAACAGGAAATACATTTCACATCCTGAGGGAGGGAAAGATGTAGCTCCAAAAATATAACAAATAGTCCTAGGAACTAAAATCACTTTTATTTCAAAGAGCTGCTGAGTAAGGGAATGGGATATATTATGGAGCCAGAGCAAAAGCCACAATGAAGGAAAATTTTAATAGAATAATCAATAGTGCTAATAACTTTTAAAGCAAAAGTTTTCAAAAATTCCCACCAAACCAGTTTCGTCATTTTCACAACCAAACAGAAGTTTCACAGAGAACAGAGTGTACCTGAACAATTCTCAATGTATTCTAAAATCCACAAGTCTTTTTCACAACCAAAAAAGTTTCACAACCAGAGTGTACCTGAACAATCCTCAATGTATTCTAAAATCCACAAGTCTTTTTCTTTTTTTTTTTTTTAAAGGGCAGATTCTAGGGTCACACAGCTTTAATTTATACAACACTGACCTACAATAGGTCATTTGGAGAGTCAAATTCTAATCTCAGATCATAGTTACAATGGCTCTTTCATAGCTTATGTTTCCCTAACTATAGATTTAAAATAACCACCAGAAAAGTATTTAGAAATAAAAAAAGGCCACTGCAAAAAATAAAATTAATTAACTAAAGTAAAACACTGACATTTTTCATCCCAAATCCAAACAAGATTTTTAGATTTGCTATTAACAAAACCTCAAACAAATACACAGATCTTATGGTAGTGGCTATCTAAATCAAAAGAAAAAGATATCTATTCTTTTAAGCTTGGCACTGTTAGCCTGCCAATATGCCAATAGGAAGCAACAAACTCTCACCTAACACGAATGTTTTGTGGCACAAGACAGGACAAAAATTAAAAAATGAATTGAACGTAACTTCTCAGAATTTCCAGTAACTCTATGTTGACTGTTTTGATGTAAAACATTAATTTAGTGTTTATATCACAGTATTCAATCACTTAATCAAAGTATCATTTGAGTTCCAGCACAAGATTTGTTAGGGGCAATGCAAAAGTTTAAAACTAACCCCCCAATTTTTTAAAGACAGGGAATTAACTTGTATCTTCATATTTTTAAAAAGTAAACATAAAAATTCACCAAATCTACAAGTACAAACCTGTCACTTGTAGAAATTTTCAGACTAATATAAAACCATACTACATAAATATAATGATACTATTAACACTAGAATGTGTTATATGTGTTAGAATAAAAGCTTTTTGTAGCAGTGTAGCAAGTTTTTTAATCCTCAAAAGGTTCATGTGTACTACTCTGGCTAAACTCCATGTCATTACAGTTGGCTCTTCATACCAACCCGCTTTCAAGGGTTGATATGCTAGAAGAGTTTCAATATCTGGATTTCCAGCAGTTACCTTAAATTTCCATGTCTTAGCAAAATGGCACATTCACTCACTGACCAACAACAATAAATTTACTGTGTTGGAACTCTAACATGACACTAAATCTTCATTCTCAAAATTCACTCCCAGCATTAACAAATGATATAAATAACCAACTCTTTTCATGTACCTGTAATCATACCAGGCTTCTGATTTTACAATCCTGGTTTAAGCTGTTTACATTTCCAAAGTAATCAACTTTTGCTCTCCTAAATCCCTCGTAATATTCAAAGTAAAACTGATGGAATTTTTTGATAAGTTACTACAAGTTTAGCATCACTGATTACCTTCAATGCACTTGCAAGTGAACCACAGCTAATCTGTAAATTAAGAATTCATCTACAAATGGGAGCAAAAAAAAAGTTGTTTTTCTTAAGCAAAGTTGGAAATAAACAGAAAATCTTTTTATTTAAAGAATGGTGGAGTTTCAAAAAGTGAAGTTGTCTATGCAATTTAAGTGTCGAAATTACCTGAATCAGTAATACTAATCTCTCCCTCCCTACAAAATGAAAATTTAATTTCCTAGAAAATAACCACAGACAGCAGCCAAGAGACTTTATTTTGCGACATGTGGAGCTACAAGTAAAGAAAAAAGTACCAGAAAATAAAGGCAAAAAGAAACTCTTCCAAGGTTGGAAGACAAAAAGTCTCTGTTTTAAGGTCTTTTCCCAACTTCTAGGATTAACTAGAAAATCTTAGACAGGCAGGGTGCAGTGACTCATGTCTGTAAATCCCAAAGCATTGAAAGGCTGAGGAGGGAGGATCACTTCAGGCCAGGACTTTGAGATCAGCCTGGGCAACATAGCAAAACTCCATTTTGGGGAAAAAAAAAATTAAAAATTAGCCATGAGTGGTGATGCACACTTGGTGATGCACACTTGTAGTCCTAGCTACTCAGGAGGCAAGAGAATCTCTTGAGCACAAGAGTTTAAGGTTGCAGTGAGCTATGATGGCACCACTGCACTCTAACTTGGGTGAGAGCAAGATCCTGTCTCAAAAAAAAAAAGAAAAAAAGAAATCTTAGACTTTAAGTACCTACTTACAAGTCCAAGGTGAGTAACAAATTATAATTTCTCAAATGAGAGGCTAGCTAAAACAAGGATGTTTTGATAACTGTAGAAGGCACTTAATACACTTTCCTAAACAGAAGACAGAGTGAGAACGAAGTACATCAATTTGAAGGCCTGATTTTTATTTACTTCGTTTATGTTTTTTGAGATGGAGTCCTGTTGTCACCCAGGCTGAAGTGCAGTGGCACCATCTCGGCTCACTACAACCTCCATCTCCCGGTTCGAGTGATTCTCCTGCCTCAGTCTTCCAAGCAGCTGGGATTACAGGCATGTGCCATCACGCCCAGCTAATTTTTGTATTTTAATACAGACAGAGGTTCAACATGTTGGCCAGGCTGGTCTTGAACTCCAGACCTCAGGTCATCAGCCTGCCTCAGCCTCCCAAAGTGCTGGGATTACAGGCGTGAGCCACCGCACCTGGCCAAGGTCTGATTTTTAATTTGGCTTCACACAACTCTCCTTCTCTAACAAAAGCACTAAATCTAGAAGCCTGTCAAATACAAGGTAACAGGATACTTCATGGTTAATAGTACCATTTAAACTCATCTACACCCCACGTAATGAAGAAACCATTGATCTTTATATTTTAATAGCAGAAGGCAGAGGTAACTGGAAAAAGGTTACTACTAAGGCATAAAATATTTCACATACCCTTATGATTCCACAGTTGTTTAGAACAAGTTCAAGGAATATACATACCATAAAGTATTAAATCAGGAATAATGGATTTACTCAACAATATTAAGCACCTACAACGTGCCACTCACTGTGCTGTATTTTATAATAATAAATCCATTACATGATATGATTCTGTTAATGCTAAAAATCATAAAATTGTTCCTACTTTTGGATTTCAAGGACAAGTTAAATCACCCTCCAAATTTTGAGGCCCTGAAACAAGGTTTCTGTTTTTCAGTGGTTTTCTTTACTTTTTTCTCTTTGGCTAATGACTGTTGAAAACTTAATGAACAAACGCAAATCTATATACACATTTCGAAGAACCAAGAGAATCTTACAAAAGCCAAAAAAAAAAAAACAAAACAAAACAGGTACTTATACTTACCAACACTCTAAAAAAATAAAGATACTCTGCAGCTCCTGAGTAATTCCCACATTCGTACTGGAATTTTGCATATCTGTAGAGTGTATCTAAATATTCCTGCCTAAACTAAAAAGAAAAAAAAAAAAGATTAGGTTCTCTTTAATTCAGAGTTTTAAAACCCCATTGTAATTCGTAAGTCTTTGAGGTCAAAACTATGAATGTTTAATTCACCAACTTCTAATGTATATTTTAAAATCTCTCTCTGATTATGGTATTTATTTTTGGTGGCAGCTTTTGGGAGACTTTTAAAGAACTGACCTCTGGAGTTATTTAAAGAAGTAAACTAACGGGGGTTGTGCTGGGGGAGGTGGTTTCAGGATGAAACTGTTCCACCTCAGATTATCAGGGCATTAGTTGAATTCTCATATGGAGCGTGCAACCTAGATCCCTTGCTTGCGCAGTTCACAATAGGGTTCGTGCTCCTATGAAAATCTAATGCCTCCACTGATCTGACAGGACGCAGAGCTCAGATGGTAATGCTTGCTCACCTTCTAATCACCTGCTCTGTGGCCCCCTGGTACTGGTCCATGACCTGGGGGTTGGGGACTCCTTTAATAATGAATTATATGCAAAGCCTCATGCTTTGAGTTAACACAAGGGAAATGAGATTGAGTGATGGTTAGGAAAGCTTATAACATTTCTTTATTTGTGAATCTGGGGACTTATAAAGACTTTGATAATTTCAAAGGCCATTGTGTTCCACAAGGCGGCCAAAGTATTACCTAATTCTATTGCTCAAAACATTTCTAATTCAAATTTCATTCTGTTTGCCTTACTTGTTAATCCATAAGAAAAGGCATCCTATGCCCTATAATATATAATACTTAGCTTGCTGTTGGCACTAATATAAAATGCCAACAACTACTGCCAGCTATTACAACTCTGGAATAAATAAAAGCTTTGAGAATTTCTGTTACCTAAAGGTGAGCTATAAGCACCTATGTTCCTATCAGCAACAATTTATAAAAACTGAAGTTTTAAAAATAGAACCAGATTTTATAATTAATAAATTAATCTGGAAATTATATTCTTAGGCCAAGCCATGAGCCTATCTGTACAAACCAGTCTTTAGTTAGCATCATTAAAACATGACACCTTTAAAATATTTTTAAAACACTTACACCATGCTTGTCCGCCAGGTAGTCAAAGAGCATCCTACCATCCCTAAATAATAATTAAAAAAAATTACAGCATTTTAAAGGCCACAGAAAACAAAATAAGCATATCCAACTTCTAAATTATTACCTATGCAAAGTCACCTTAAATAAATACGTAAATGTTTTAAGACTTCCAGAATAAAATAAGCAGGACATTACATGTTTTGAATGTAAAGAGTAAGTATACAAGGAGAGCTACAAACTTTAAAATTCACTTTCAGATGTCTTTAGTTCTAACCGAAAATTAGTGTTGTTTCACCACAACTAACGTAAGGCCTTTAGAAGTCTGTCAGGTAATAAAACCAGAAGATTCTGACTATTTCTAGGAAGGTCAGAAGTCTACTTAGTGGTAATCCATTGAGAATGGTTTTTGCGCTCTGTGGTCAGATTTCTAATAGATAATACAGTCTAATTATAGAGACTGATATAAATGTACCATGTACAAACTACAAGAAACTAATCTTATATACAAATTTTGTCCCCTCTTCCAATCTGTTAATATTTTTCAAAAGGATGATTCTGACAAATTTACAAGATTAATAAATCATGCCTGGCTGGCCACAGTAGCTGATGCCTGTAGTCCCAGCACTTTGGAAGGCTTTGGGAGGCTGAGGCAGGTGGATCACCTAAGGTCAGTAGTTTAAGACCAGCCTGGACAACATGGTGAGACCCAATCTCTACTAAAAATACAAAAATTAGCCAGGCATGGTGGCGGGTGCCTGTAATCCCAGCTACTTGGGAGGCTGAGGCAGGAGAATCGCTTGAACCTGCGAGCTGGAGGTTGCAGTGAACACAGACGGCGCCACCGCACTCCAGCCTGGGCAATAGAGTGAGACTCTGTCTCAAAAAAATTAATAAAAATAAAAAAATCATGTCTCATGTACATGACAGCTATGCTACATACCCTACATAATCACTAGGTATGACCAAGTGCCATATTTAATTTTTCTTAAATTAGCTTTGCGTTATCTTGAGATGCTGACAGACTGGTAAAAGACAAACTGATAATAAAGACATCACGGGATAGGGGATATAAGAGTAGTTGCCCACCTTATGAGCATTTTCGTTGTTACTGTTTTTTGAGACGGAGTCTCACTCTGTTGCCCAGGGTGGAGTTCACTGGCATGATCTCGGCTCACTGCCACCTCCACCTCCCGGGTTCATGCAATCCTCCTGCCTCAGCCTCCCAAGTAGCTGGGATTACAAGCATGCACCACCATGCCCAGCTAATTTT
The DNA here is from genome assembly GCF_003255815.1 of Theropithecus gelada. Classification (NCBI taxonomy): domain Eukaryota; kingdom Metazoa; phylum Chordata; class Mammalia; order Primates; family Cercopithecidae; genus Theropithecus; species Theropithecus gelada. The sequence continues at coordinate 110,400,160 of NC_037676.1, forward strand.
TGTATTTTTAGTAGAGATGAAGTTTCACCATGCTGGCCAGGCTGGTCTCAAACTCCTGACCTCAAGTGATCTGCCCACCTTGGCCTCCCAAAGTGCTGGGATTACAGGTGTGAGCCACTGCACCTGACTGCATTTTCCAAAATGAAAACATTTTCTTATCCTTCTCACGAGAAGAAATATGCTATAATGTATCTTAGGGAGCACAATTTTGCTTGAAGATTTAATGGGGTGAGATATGTCCCCATAAAAATATAGGTGTATTATAATACTGAGTATGCAATGTACATGAAATTCCAACACAGAAGAACTTCCACAAAAACTGAACACTTGCAGTGGATCACAGTGAATAACTTTGTATTGCACTACTTACACTACTCACGTATATAATCACTGTCCTCTGGCTGATTATTTCCGGGAAAGTGTTAAGTATGATACTGTACGTTCAATGAAATTTAAAAAGGGGGAATTGCAAGAAAAAGGTTTTCACATTGAAAATAGGTAGTTTGTAAGTATAATAAGATTACAAGTTTTTAACACATGATCCTTTCATTTATCTCTAATTCAGTACCTATTAAGCTACAAGGATCCTCTTTTTCTAACTGGTGAACATATCTACATTCATCTTATTCATACTTTGATCCCATAACTTCCCAGTCTTTGAGTGACTGAACTACAACATCCTAAATTTTCTGTTGTAGTCTAACAACTGGATTATTTCAGGTGTCCCTTTGTAATCACCTACATGTGACCTGAAGATCTAAAACTACTTATTCTAAAAGCATACAAGTAGTTTAGTATAATATATAGTTCTGCCTATGCATGTAATGTGTGTATATATATATATCTCTGTGTGCGTGTTTTCCTGCATACAGTCATCCCTTGGTATCCCCAGAGCATTAGTTCCAAGACCTCGCCTACCCCCTACTCACCAGCCCCCTCAAATACCAACATCTGCAGGTGCTTAAGTCCCTTATGTAAAATAGCACAGTACTTGCATGTAAACTATACACATCCTCCCATATACTTTAAATCATTTCTAGATTACTTATACCTAATGCAACGTAAATATCATATAGTTGTTGTTATACTGTAGTTTTATTTGTATTTTTTATTGCAGTATTGTTATTTTTTAGGTTCTTCTCCTGAATATTTTCAATCTGCAGTTAGTTGAATCCACAGATGCAGAACAGAGAGTTGACTGTATTTATATGTAGTATATGTCATAGTATAGTATAGTATGCTATAGTATGGCACAGCAATTGTGTATTTGTTGCTTTTCTAAAAATATCTGGTAACATCTTCACAAATCACAAAGGAAAACTTAAGAGCCAATCTCCAAAAATTTGGTTTAAACACATAGAAATTAAAGGTATAGCATGGCAAAATATCCAGCAATTCCTCAAGTGAATTCAATGGTAGCTAGGATTTATCTCAAATGATAATATTCAATTTTAGTAAGAGATTTTATTTTTAAATGTTTCTAATAACCCAAAGGACTTCTACCCGTGACATGTACTAAGTCAGAGTAAGGCAACATGCTTACGAAACAGTAAATCTATTTCCAGGTAAAGGGAAGTTAGGAATAAAATAATCTTATCAGCTCAAAACTACCCTCCTTGGGCGAGGCATGGAGCTTAGAAGGGTATGAAAGAATGTAGCCAGGAATAAAGTGAACTCAGGTTTCTCTTATAACGAGTTGTGCTCTAAGGCGCTAGGTATTGCACAGGCACAGGGTTTCTTTTTTATTTTTTCCTGAGATGGTGTCTCACTACGTCACGTACTTTGGAATGTAGTGATATGACACTGACTCATTGCAACCTCCACCTCCTGGGCTCAAGCCATCCTCTGACCTCAGCCTCCCAAGTAGCAAGTAGCTGAGACTACAAGCGTACACCATCACGTCTGGCTAATTTTTTGTTGCTTTTATTTTTTTGGTAGATAGAGGGTTTCGCCATGTTGCCCAGGCTGGTCTCGAACTCCTAGGCTCAAGCGATTCACTTGCCCCTGCCACCCCAAGTGTTGAGATTACAGGCGTGAGCCACCACACAGTGGCACAGCGTTTCTTAATGGACATTTTGAGTTAGGTAATTCTTTGTTGGGGAGTAGCGCGAGGGGTGCTGTCCTGTGCACTGTAGGATGCTTAACAGCATAACTGGTCTCCACTCACTAGGTGCCAATAGTACCCCTCCAGTTATGACAGCCAAAAGTATCTCCAGACATTGCCAAATGTCCCCAGGAAGAGGGAAATAGGAGATGGAAATTCTGTAGCATAATCAGTACAGATAAGTACTAAAGAAGTTTAAAAAAAAAAAAAAAAGTATTAATATTAATATTTATTAATTATATGGCCCCTACAAAATAAGGATAAATGAACATTTAAAAATGAATGAAGCACTCATTTAAACCTATGAACTTTTACTATGGGATACTGGATAAAGTTTGAATTAACATTTGTATTAATCCAGAAACGAGAATTTTTCAAATTCAAAATTAAGAAGAGTTTACCTGGTTGACTGCATTTGCCTCGTAGTTTCTGGATCTTCAAACATTTTCACAATTGGTTCTGTTTCTGCCTGAAGCTGTTTCAGTTGTGCAACCACTGTGGTTCTTTTCTCTCTCAAAGCTAATTAAAAATGCAAAAGAGTACTACAATGGGCATGTTAAAGTGTGCTACTCATCATGAGAATGTCTGGAAATTGTTCAGAGTATTTAAACCATACATACATTTATTTATCCCCAATATATTCATATGCCAGGGGCTACTCACTCAGAAATGTCCCCCATCCCTAATTTCTTTTTTCTAGTAATACAAAGCCACAAAAAGGAAAAGGGAATCCTCTTCCTACTCTTAAGGGAAACTGGAGAATATACAGCCTTGGGGTGACAGAGGTGAAAGAAAAAAAGGGTAGGACCCAATTATCTATCATTTAATTCTCCATTGCAGAAATTTCATTCCAAGTGTTTTTATATTTGTTCCCATTTAATTTTCTTAGGTGAATATTATCCAGGAGTTTTTGAACAAAAACTCAGAGGGGCTTACATATTACTATTACAGGCTATCCACTAGGTTGAATGGAATTTAAATCCATTAAATAATCTCTTTTAACTATAAATCCAGCTCTACAACCTCTCAAACCAAATTCTATTGTTCCTTTTACTATACGATGAAAAGGTGGAGAAAACTTGCACATAACCAACTCTGGTAACACCTTAATGTTTCATTAAGAAACTAAGAAAAAGGCCGGGGGCGGTGGCGCCACGCCTGTAATCCCAGGAACTTGGGAGGCCAAGGCAGGCTGATCACGAGGTCAGGAGTTCGAGACCAGCCTGGCCAAAATGCTGAAACCCCATCTCTACTAAAAATATAAAAATTAGCCAGGCATGGTGGCGCGTGCCTGTAGTCCCAGCTACACAGGAGGCTGAGGCAGAAGAATCACTTGAACCTGAGAAGTGGAGGCTGCAGTGAGCCAAGATCACGCCACTGCACTCCACCCTGCCTGAGGGTGAGAGACTCTGTCTCAAAAAAAAAAAAAAAGAAAAAAGAAACTAAGAAACAGTTTCCTTTTTGTTTATATATGACAAACTAAAGAAGAGCTACTGTTGTTGCAGGAAACTACAAGTCAAACAGGTGGATTATGTTTAATGTAATAATTTCTGCATTACATATTAGAAAGTATATTCTAGAGCAGTCTTTCTCAAACACAGGAGAAGATCTATGATCAAATTTTGAGAAATGCCAATTTAAACAGAGTATACTGTATTTCTCTACTGCTAGAATTCTTGGAATCTTTAAAAATGTAATGTGCATTGAAGAAATGACACAGAAGTATTTCCCAAACTTAGAGAACCACTTTTTTTTCTTTTTAAGTAACGTTACCACAGAAAGCAAGGGTTTGGAAAACACTGTATCACAGTAGTTCTCCAACTTGAGTGCTAGGCCTCACTTAACAGTTTTGATTAAGTAGGTCTGGTGTGTGGCCAAAAACCTGCATTTCTAACAAGCTCTCCCAGGTGAACTGATGACGGTGGTCCTGGGGACCATATTTGGAGAACAATGTCTACACTAGATGCCTCAAAATTAAAATAAAAAAAAAATCTCTAAGGCTCACAATGCAGTAACTAAAAAAGGTAGCAACCCAAGAACTGTAACATTCTCAGATAATTCTAAGGAATGTGAATCATAAGCACAACTTTGATGATACATACTATGAACTGAAGGTATCTGATGACCATATTTTAAAGTAGTTCCACATCTTTCACAGGGAAAAAACAATACACTTCAGAAGACATGAAACCTTTATATAACTTTTCACCCAAAGAACATTAACATTCAAATAATAATTAAGTCTTTTGGCTAAAGCTCTCTTATAAATCATAAAACTTTAATACACATATCCTCAGGTCACAAGACAAGCTTCAATTCTAATGACAAAACTTACCATGAGGAATATCATCAGAATAAAGGTTTTTGTATACATCCATAGCAAAGTCTACCATGTTGGTATCACTAAGAAGGTCCAATTTACCTTGCAATAATTCCTTTTCATTATATATCTGAAAAAGAAGATAACTTTCTAATGAATATATTTAAGTCCCCCAAATAAACTGATTAATACTAAGACTAATTTACCTGGAAATATATTTCAAGAAATACTTTATAAAATACGATAAACTATTAACTTCCCCCTCTTGTAATAATGGCAAGCAATATGGCAAGCAAACAACCCACAGACATAAAAGTATTTTACTTACATAAAATTTTTTAAATGAAGAGAATTACTATAGACATTCCAACCTCCTTCTGATTTACATGATCTTATTTTTTATATGTCCCTACAAACCATCTCTTATCTTTTCTAGGCAACGCTGTGGATAAACAAAATCCACACCATCTTTTCTGTAAAGCAGAAATAGCTGTCACCTCTCCATATCCAGGTAATCAGTAATAAACTCTAACATGCTTCTCCATCCACACTGCTGAAACAAAAACTACACCGATTTTTTAAGTCAACCATGTCAGACCAAGCTTTTGCTTTGCAAAGGGTCCAAAAAACATAATTTAACCTATAGTACAGGGAGCAAATAGATACATATACAAACTCACATCACCATGAAGTGTGCTGAGTAATATATACAGATTCTACAAAATATTCAGGGACATAAATGCTTCAGCAAAAGAAGAGATTTCTGTACTGAACTTAATTTTGCAAGGAAAAAAAATCCAGGCAAATGCCACAATATTTCACTGCCCGCAAGAAGTAAAGATGAAGGTGGTCAAATGGTATTTAGCCATAAGAGCGAAACTGAACCTTCCAAATTACATGCAGAACTCCTATAAATGAGTAAGACAAGACAGACCATGCAATTGAAATGGCTAAAAGATAGGCACTTTGCAAAAGAAGACAACGAAATGGCCAAAAAACACATGAAAAGGTTCTCAACTTCATTAATCATAAGTAAACGCATATTAAAAATTACAATAAAAATTTTAAAAATCCTGACAGTACCAGTGTTGCTATGGATGTAGACTAACTGGAACACACTCTTCTGGCAGGAATAAAATCACTTTGTAAGATTTTTATCTCCCAAAGCCAAACATACTTTTTGATCCAGCAATTCTGTTTCGAGGCATCCAAAACAAACGGGTGCATATAGTCAAAGTGCACTTCCAAAAACGTATACAGGAGCACTATTTGTAATAGCCAAGTCTATCAATGTTAAAATGAGAAAACAAACCACAGCATACTCATGAGACTAACATTCGGCACTGAAAAATCAATGAACTACTTCTGCTATCCTAAAAACATGATGACTCACAAACAACGCTGAGTGAAAGCAGTCATACAAAGCAGTACATGGTGGTAAATGCTTAACTCCACATATGTAAAAATCAAAAACAGGCAAAATGAATCATCAGACTACAGCTTACCTTTAGAAGGTGTGAGTAGTGACTAACAGGGGTCAAGAGGAAGGTTTAAAGATGTCTGTAATGTTTTATTTATTAATCTAAGTGGTGGTCACATAAATGTATTCACTACTCATTTTGAAAAAAAATGTATCATTGACCAGTACATTTATATTTGTGTACTTCTATGAATGAACGTTGTATCTGATAAAATTTACCAGAAAAACCTTAACTTCTCATCACTTTGCGCTATAGAAACCGTAATCTTAAATAAAAACATTCTTTTCCAAGCATGCAACCTCTCCTCACCACTCTATTAATAACTTTTAATTTGCCATGTCTCTCTCCATGATAGATTCAACAGCCCTGCTCCTCTACCATCAGGTGTTAACTGACCTGTTCTGAAATCTACATCTGCCTCTCAATTCTGCCTCATAGGCAGAAAGCAAATACTTCAGACTTCATATCAAGAAGCAACAATTGAAAATACTATATAAGTACTCACATGAAAAAGGAGAATCAAATTTCCACAATTTTTTCATGAAAAAAGGTTAAGAGGGTAAAAGAATCTGTTAAGAGGTATTAAATGACAAAGTCATGAAGGTTCCAATTCAGAGCCCAGGGTCCTAAATATTTCACTATCTGGCCTGCTTCACATGAAAATAAAGAGTGAGAAACGAATATGTATTCATTCAATCATTTATTAAACAATCATAAAAAGCCTTTATGCCAGACTCCATATTATGTGCTGAGAGCACAAGGAAGCTTCTGCTCTCATAAGGCTTATATTCTCCAATGTAACAAATATATGAAATTGTTTTTCTCTTGGTGCAATACAATAGTCTCCCCTTATCCACGAGCTAAATGTTCCAAGACCCCCCCAGTGGATGCTTGAAACCGCAGATAGCCCCAATCCTATATTTACTGTTTTTTTCCTATACACGCATACCTACGATAAAGTCTAATTTATAAACTGCGCACAAGAGATTAACAATAACAAAATATAACAATTAAGTTAGCATATACAGTGTGGATACATTGGACAAAAGGATGATTCATGTCCCAGTCTAAAGCAAGGGAGCGAGACAGATTTCATCCTACTACTCAGAAGGGCGCACAATTTAAAACTTACGAATTGTTAATTTCTGGAATTTTCCATTTAGTATTTTTGGACCGTAACTGGAACTGCAGAAACTGAAACTGCTAAAGGGGTGTGGGGGGCTGCTGTATCCTCACATAGCAGGATCACTGACTCTATCCTAACCATCTAGCCTTCAAAACTCAAAGTCTCACCTCCTCAAAGTACTCTTTGCTCACCGAAGATAACAGAATCTCAATTTTGATAGCACCCTACCAGTACCTCTTCGACATTTATTACTTTTTACCTTATATCAAAAATATTCAACTCTAAAGGATAGGTAAGTTTTTAGTGGTGAGATGTCTGGGTTTTATCTTGGATTTCTCACAGTTACATGGCCCTATACAATTAACCCTTGAACAACAAGGGTTTGAACCACACAGGTCCATGTATACACGTTTTTCCAATAAAAGTTACACCAAGTGTGCTTGCCTTTCCTGACTTCCCTTCCACTTCCTCTACTTCTTCCACCTCTGCTACCCCTGAAACAGCAAGACCAACCCCTCCTTTTCCTCCTCCTCAGCCTACTCAATATGAAGACAATGAAGACCTTTATGATGATGTACTTCCACTTACTAAAAAGTAAGTGTATTTCCTTATAATTTAAGACCACTTTCTCTAGCTTACTTTATTGTAAGAATACAGTATATAACACATACAACACAAGACTGTTCATGTTCTCGGTAAGCCTTCCTGTCAACATTGGGGTATTATTAAGTTTTGGGGGAGTCAAAAGTTCTAACGGATTTTTGACTGCAGGAGTTCAGCATTCCTAACCCCTGTATTGTCCAAGAATAAAATGTACTTAGTAAATGGTAATTAAATACTCCAGCATCTGTCTTCCTCTTGGTATATTACAGTCATCTTACCAACATTTTCTCCAAAGAGGTGGGTATTGGACAGTTTTTCCCACTGATTCTCAACTGCCTGCAGTTCATAGTTTTCGTCTAGCCCTATGAAAATCTAATTTACATTTACATATTCCTCCTTTCCTTCTGTCTGCCATTAAAAAAATGAAATTATAAAGAACACAAAAATATATACAGTTCAGCTAGTTCAGAAGTACTTCTACAAGTAGCTGGTAAAAAGGCTTTCAAAATATGGCACTTTTACTAGATCTTCTGTCCTCACTTTTCCAGAAAAGAAAACAATGCAGATGGGAATGTTTTACTCAAGGTCTAAAATACAGCTGTAAAAAGAAGAATCAAAGCAAAAATATATCTTTTCAAGAGAAAGTTTTACATGACAAGACATTCTTGGACATTTACTGAAAATGATCTTAGCCGTTACCTAACATCAACAACTTCAGAGTTGTCTATGTTTAGAAAAGGTGCATAGGAATATGAGGATTATACCTGTCTAACGAGCCACAACCACCTGGTAGCTGGTTTTGTGGGACGTTTTTGTTTTATTACTTTTTGTCTTTTGCTACACAAAATCCACTCCCCAAATCTAGAGTTCCCTAAGTAGACTTATATTGTAGTCTGCTTCCAGAAACAGAATTCACTTATTTTTCTGGCCAAAATTCCTTCATCATTGCAAATTACTTTGCATTATTAAAATACATCAATTTCCCAATAAATTCACGGTATAACTAATGTCAATTTTCTTTTAGCCAAAACTTTCAAGTCCAATAAAACTTTTAGGACCGACATACGCTTTAAAATGAAGTTCCAGAATTACACATTTATGCACAATATCTTGAGTAGATAATTGAACATTAACGACCAATTCAAATCACTTGAAGTCAGTACAATGTACACACTGGAAAACACATTTAAAGATTGTGGAGATTTTTTTTGGGGGGGGGGCAGGGGAGCGCCGTCCTCATCTGACGAAATATGCTGTTCTAGAAAGTCCTACTTATCAAAGACAAGAAAACGCAAAGAACTCACAACCTGATGGAAATTAAAGCGCTAGATACTTATTTTAAGCGTAAGAGAATCACTCTAAACGACAAAAAACCATAGCCAAGCCCAGGCTTCCCACCATTTCCAAAAGAAAAATCAAAAGCTCTAACAACACTCCAGGTTGTTTTAGAAGCCGGCCTGTGAAGCTCTAACGTTCTCTATAAAAACCAGCGAATCACCAACTTCCGAGAACTGATGCGAACGTCCCTCTGGCACTGACACCACAGTTAGTGAAGGAGACGTCTTTTCTCTCTCCGTAACCTCCCTCCTCACTGCCGAATACCGCGGTGCTTCTTAACTGAGAAGACGCTAAACTACCGCAAGATCCTTACTGTCCGTCCAGGAACCAAACTCGCGACCGCCTCGCACGTGTCAGGCCTAGGGCTACAGACACCGCCTTTCGGCCTTGCTCAGCAACTCACCCGCCTCCCCGCCTTCCTCGCGCCCAAAGACCCCTCACCTCCTTTACAGAGAGAAACTCAAGGAGCGGAAAGACTAGATGCCGATCCAAAAAGTGCGCGATGCGAGTAGTCAAGTCGTACTCCGCCATCTTGCCAAAGAAAAGGGAGTCTGTGCTCACTAAAACTTTATTGGTAGCGCCGACAAACGAACAGACAGATCCCGTACTGCGCATGTGCCATGGTAAAACTGGGCTAAGGAAAGGGGCGGGGTTTAGCCTGGCAAGCAGAGGACAACGACGCATGCGCGCGGGTTGTCCGACCCCTTTGCGTTAAGGCGCGAGTGACGGGAACAGTTCCCTCTATCTATTTGTAGGTTTGTCAGTATTCTCTTTTTAATGCTGGCCTTCGATTACCAGTCAGTGGCTTGCAGTCTATTCCGTTAATAACTAGTGAAACCTCAGAATTGATTGCTGAAGCAATGTGACTGCATTGGGATGCGGCAAAGGAAAAGATGAGAAGGGCCCTGATCTCCAGGAAGTTGCATACTGGGAGGAGTATCTAGGCTTTTTCATTTGGCATACGCTAATCGTTTTGTAAGCGATTGTTAAAGTGAGGGTGGGTTTTTAGACAAATAAGTGAAAAAAAATTTCAGATATAGTAAGAGCCATAATTTGGTGGCGATGGTTGGGTTGGACCTATTTAATTAGGATGATTAGAGAAAACTCAGATGGGAATTAAGAAAATTAGAGAAAAGTCTGATAGAGTAACAAGTTAGCTGAGAGTTGTAGTAAGAGAAGGAAGTGATTAAAACTAGAGCCAGGGTAAAAACATGCTGGTTGAAAAGTACAGCAAAGACAATGACCATGAGACAGGAAGGGACTTAGTGTGTGGCGTTTCAAAAACTGAGTGGCCTGTGTGTACTGGGGAGTAAGGTTAAAGAGTTTGACAAGGGTCAGGTCATGATTATGGTAAGGAATGTGGAATTTTTTTCTAAGTACTCTGCAGTGTCCTTTGCTAGTTACTTCTCATCTTTTAGGCCTTTTCATTTTGAAGAGCCCCAGGGATCTTGGACCTCTTCTCCATCTAGACCAATGCCCTATATTGATAACATCAAGCCTAATGGCTTTACATGCAGTCCGCACAACTCCCAAAATATAGCCGCAACACTGACTATTAGTCCCAGACTCAAATGTACCCGGCATTTCAACATGAGCTTGTCCCAAACCAAGTTTCCCCATGTAGCTTACCAAACCTGCTCCAGCTGCACTCTTCACCTCAGTGGCCACTCCATCTGTATAGTTCCCCAAACTCAAAACCTTAGAATCATCATTGACTTTTTCTTTTACACTGTGCATGAAATCTACCGACAAACCCTTTAACTCTAATCTTTAAGGCACATTCACACCCAATCAGTTCACACCACCTCCAAAGTTACAACTCTAGTGCAAACCACCACTATCTCTTGCTTTGACTTTGGGAATCACTTCTTCACTAATCACCTTGCTTCCCCTCTTCCTCCTGTGCTTTATTCTTCATACAGCAGCCAGAGTGAATTTTTAAAAGTCAAATTATGCTTAAAGCTCTCCAAGGCTTGCTGTCTCATTTAGAGTAAAAGATGTAGTAGGTATTTTAAATGACCTAAAAAGCCAGTAGATCATCTGGACCCATTACCTCTCTGACCTCATCTCCTAAATGTTCCCCTCTTGCTCACTTGTCTCCAGCCACACAGATTTCCCTTCAGTTCCTCAGATACTCCCACCCTGCTTTCATGTTGTCCTGTTATATTTGCTATTCCCTCTACCCGCAATGTTCTTCACCCAGTTATCTGCATAGCTCTTTTCCTATCTCCTTCATATTTTGCTCAAATGTCATCTGCTCAATGAGACCTTCCTTGACCAGTCTATTTAAAAATGTAACTAACTTGCCTACAAGAACCTCTCATTTTGCTTTCCTGCTTTATTTTTTTGTTTGTTTTACAATATTTTACTTATTTTGTTTACTTTTGTTCTTCCCTGACTATTGTATTAATTCCACAAGATCAGGGATTTTGTCATTATTTTAAATATAATAACTGCTTCTCCAAAGTCTAAACAATGCCCAGTATATAGTTGGCACTCAATAAATATTTGAATGAGTATATGAGTGAAAGAAGGAGGTAGGCCTTTGGAGAGTGATGTAAAGTTTATTTATTTATTTATTCATTCATTCATTTTTTGAGACGGAATCTCACTCTGTCGCCAGGCTGGAGTGCAGTGGTGCAATCTCGGGTCATGGGTCACCGCAACTTCCGCCTGCCAGGTTCCAGCGATTCTCCTGCCTCAGACTCCTGAGAAGCTGGGACTACAGGCACGTGTCCAGCTAATTTTTATATTTTTAGTACAGACAGGGTTTCACCATGTTGGCCAGGATATTCTCGATCTCCTGACCTCATGATCTGCCGGCATCAGCCTCCCAAAGTACTAGGATTACAGGCGTGAGCCACCGCGCCTGCCCTGATGTAAAGATTTTTAGTGGAAATGTATTCTAACTATTGTGTGGTAAATGAATTGCGAAGGGGCTCGAGTGAAGGCAGCAGGATCAGTTTGATGTTCTCAGACTGGGTGAGGGCTAATGGTGGTATAGACAAGTATATTCATACAAGTAGAGAGAAGAGATAAGAACCAAGATGAACTTTGGTGGTAGAACCAACAAGACTTGCTCCTGGATTGGATATGATGGATAAGGAAGAGTAAAAATCAAAATAATTTCTAGAAATACTACTCAGCAATAAAAGGAGGGGACTAGCTATACACACAACAACCTGAATGAATTTGCAGGGAATTATGCTGAGTGCATAAAAGTTAGTTCCCAGCCAGGCGCGGTGGCTCACGCTTGTAATCCCAGCACTTTAGGAGGCCAAGACGGGTGGATTGCCTGAGGTCAGGAGTTCGAGACCAGTCTGGCCAATATGGTGAAACCCTGTCTCTACTAAAAATACAAAAAAATTAGCCAGGCATGGTGGTGTGCATCTGTAATCCCAGCTACTCAGGAGGCTGAGGCAGGGGAATTGCTTGAGCCAGGGAGGTGGAGGTTGCAGTGAGCCGAGATCGCACCACTGCACTCCAGCTTGGGCAACAGAGCGAGACTCCATCTCAACAGAAAGAAAAAGTTAGTTCCCAAATGTTACATATTAAATTATTTTATTTACATAATATTTTTACATGACAAAATTATGGAAATGGAAACTAGATTAGTGATTGCCAAGGGTTAAGGAGGATGTGGGGGTGGGAGGGAAGTGAGGGTGGCTATAAAAGGCAATAGCAGGGATCTTTGTGGTAATAGAATGCTCAGCATCTTAACTATGTCATTATCCTGGTTGTGCTATTTTACTGCAGTTTATGTTTTGTTTTCAACAGCTTTATTGAGATAAAATTTATATACCATACAGTCCACCCATTTAAAGTATACAGTTCCATAGACATACACAGATAAGTGCAGTCATCACCACAGTCAATTTTAGAACATTTCCATCACTTCAAAAAGAAGCTTTGTACCCTTTAGTTAAGGGTAACTCCCCTATCCTTCCATTCCCCTCACTCCAGCCCTAAACAACCACTTTCTTTCGGTACAGGTTTCCCTATTCAAGATGCTTATATGAATGGAATAGTATAACATGTGGCCTTTTGTGTCCCACTTTTTTCACTTTACATGATGATTTCAAGGTTCATCCAAATTGTAGCAGGTACTAGTACTTCATTCCTTTTTATGGTCATTGTATTTATATAATACTCCATTGTATTTACAGACTACATATTGTTTACCCATTCATCTGCAAATGGACATTTATATAGTTTGCATCTTTTGACTATTAAAGATAATGTTACTATAGTAATTCCAGCACTTTGGGAGGCTGAGGTGTGGGGATCACTTGAATTCAGGAGTTCGAGACTAGCCTGGCCAACATGGCAAAACCCCATCTCTACAAAAAATACAAAAATTAGCCAGGCGTGGTGTCATGCGCCTGTAATCCCAGCTACTCTGGAGGCTGAGGCAGGAGAATCGCTTGAACCCGGGAGGCAGAGGTTGCAGTGAGCTGAGCTCGCACCACTGCACTCCAGCCTGGGTGACACAGCAAGACTGTCTCAAAATAATAATAATAATAATAATGCTACTATAAACATTCCTGTACAAGTATTTTTGTGGACATGTGTTTTCAGTTTGCTCAGGTATATGTATAGGAGTGGAATTGCTGGGTTACATGGTTATCTCTGTTTCATAGTTTGAGGAAGTTCTAGACTGTATTATAGTTTTGCAAGATGTTACCATTAGGGTAAACTGGATAGAGAGCAAATGGGATCTCCCCTGTGCTTACAAGTTGATCTTACAACTGCATGTGAATCTTCTATCTCAAAATTAAGAAGTTTATTCCTGCACTTTGTGCTTAAGAAACTGAGTCCCCCCTGGTGACCAGTATATGGGGTAGAATGGCAAAGGAATATGCGTGGGTACTTAAACAAGGAGTTCTGTTTCAGGCAAAATGAGATCTCTATTAAATATCCGAGTTGTCATATCTAGTAAGCAAATGGAGATACTATTCTGGATGAGTTGATATAGTTATCGATTGCTTACAATGAATGTTACCTTGTATGTTTTCAATGATGTGGAAATATTATATGATCTCTACCATTATGCCATTTACAGTATTGTTGGGAAAGCAAGGCAGAATGCCCATGAAGCAGAGAATACATGCTAGTATAAGCTGCTAAATTTTGGGGCATAGTCTGTGTGGCCTCTAAGAGTTGAGAAATAACAGTTGTAATTTGAAGTTTCCCGAAATTCCAGGAAGTTGTAATAAAATATAAACAGGAAAACAGGCAAAAGTGAGGTAGAGCAAAGGAAGGAAGGAAACAGGTAGCAGTATGAAAACTTGCCAAAAAGGAACAGAGAGCATCTTTGAGAAGCAGAGAGAAATAAGATGCAATTCTATTCGACAAACATTCTGAACTTTGACCATAGGCAAGGTACTAAGCTAGGTGTTACTGGGAATATATAATCAATAAGTGTTAGTCCGTGGCCACAGCAGCTTTCAGTCTTATAGATGATAATTATTAATTTATTCAATTTAAACTAAATGCTTACAACATGCTAGGCACTATTCTAGGTCCAGGGAATACAGAAGGAAAGAAAACAACATTCTCTAAAGAAAACTAACAACATTTAAGTGGAAGGATGTAGATAAAAACATATTAACAAATACACACTTTGTTAAGTGGTAATAAGTGATATGAAGAAAAATAACTCAAGGTAAAGGCTAGAGAATGATGGGGAAAGGTTGCTAATTTGTATAAAGTAGTTAAAGAAAGTCTCAATTATAAGGTAGAATTTTTTGTTTGGTTTTGTTTTTTGTTTCGTTTTGTTTTGGGAGACAGGGTCTCTCTTTGTCACTCAGGCTGGAATGCAGCAGCATGGTATCAGCTTGACCTGCAGCCTCAACCACCAGGACTCAAGTGATCCTCCCACCTCAGCCTTCTGAGTAGCTGGGACTACAGGCGTGTGCCACCATGCCTGGCTCATTTTTTAAAAAACAATTTTGTAGAGACAGGGTCTCATTGTGTTGCCCAGGCTGATCTCAAATTCCTGGCCTCAAATAAACCTACCTGCCTTGGCCTCCCCAGAGTGCTGGGGTTACAGGTGTGAGCCACTATACCCAAACATATAAGGTAGAATTTGAAAGGTAACCTGATAGAAGTGAGAGAGCCTGTGACTGTCTAGAGGAACAACATTCCTGGTGAAGGGATATCAAGTATAAAGATACTGAAGCAGAAGTGTGCTTGGAGTCCTGCAAGAATTAGCAAGGAGGCTAGAAATGCTAGAGCTGACTAAGAGTAACTGTGGTAGCAGATGGACTCAGAATCTATGGTGGGCCAGATGTCATAATGCTTTATAGGTCATGGTAATGATTTTGGTTATCTTCTAAATGAGATGGGAAGCTACTAACAGGGTTTTGAGCAGAGGAGTTTACACAATCAGCTCTAGAAAGACCACCTTGAGGGTTAGGGGTGCAGGGACAGAGAGATCAGTAAAGATACTACTGAAATAATTCAAAAAAGAGATGACTATGGCTTGGACCAAAGTGGTAACAGTGAAAGAGTTGTAGACATAGTGCAATTCTGAACATATTTTCAATGCAAAATTTGCTAATGGATTGTATGAGAAAGAGAGGAGTCAGAGTTGATTCTAAGATCTAGAAGAACTGAGGGCCATTTACTAAGATGAGGAAGGGTATGATAGATGCAAGTTTTAGGAAAGAGGGAAATAAAGTGTTTAGTTTTGGACATATTATGTTTGAGATACCTTTTTGACATCCCAGTGGAGATATTGATTAGGCAGTGGAACATATGAATCTGGAATCAGGGGAAAGGAGATAGACCTGGAGATAGAAAATTAGATCTTTTTAACCTATTGATGAAATTGAAAACCATGGAACTGGATGAAATCTAAGTATGAGTGTGTTTAGAAAAGAGATGAGCAGGATTAAATCTTAGATACTTCAACTTGTAGAGGTCGGGACAACTGAGATCAAATAAAAAAGCTAAAGAAGGATCAGCCAGTTCATGGAAGACAGAAGAGGAGGAAGAAGAGAAAGTGGTGTCCTAGAAGTCAAAGGAGGAGAGTGGCCCAAGCAGCAAAGAGCAATTAACTATATCAGATGGTGCTGTTAGTTCAAGACTGACCCCAAACATGAATTGATTATCAGTGGAGGTAGAGCAGATGGAAAGGTTAGTGGATTGGAAGTAATTTGTATTAAGACTGCTAATTTATACTACAGATATGGAAGAGAACAGTACAGGTGGTTCAGGAACAACTTGAACACTGTAGAGACACAGAAACAGGAAAATATAAAAAATATCTGTGAAGGACAACTCGGGAAGTGAGCTGACAATTGGAGTCTATAGGGGAGAATGTCCTGGACAAGAAAGACCAGGACCAACTACAGGAAGTCCCCACTTAATGTTGTCGATAGTTCTTGGAAACTGCAACCTCAAGTGAAACAAAGTACAGCAGGTCTTCGAGTAATGTCATTTCATTCAAGGTTGCTTCCTTATAACATTGATGAGAAAAATAAAACTGACAACTTGGTGTCATTATACTTAATTTTGCTTAAAGTCACGGTTTCCAAGAACCTACTGACAACGTTAAATGAGGTCTTACTAGAGTAGAAAACTAAAGTGAGGAATTTGAGAATTATCTTAGGTCATAAGGAGCCTTGAAGTATTTTTGAGTATGATACTGAATCATCTGTGTTTCAGAGAGGTGATTCTGACAGTTGTGTAGACAGTGGATTGGATGGGTAAAATGGAGCCAGGCCATGGAAGGTCTTCAAAACCATATGGGGAAACTTGGATTTGATCAGAAAGGCAAAGGGAGCCACTTGTTAAATTCTTAAATAGAAAAAGACATGAAGGCAGTGGTGTTTTGTCCTTTAAAATTAAACTGGAAGTGATTTACAAGATGGGTTAAAGTGGTGACAGATTGGAAACTCTGCTGATTCCCCTGGCTTTTCCCCTGGAATTTTCCTTGCTGGTTTGTAAAATATCTTGTTTCTTTTTATAAGAGAGATTTAGCTCCAAATTTGGAAAATCTGACTTTCTTTAATGTCTTCCTAGTGTTTTAGTTAAAAAGAGATATCACAGAGAGAGCACGGGCAAGGCTTTACCTGGTAGTGTCTAGGTGGTAACAGGTATAGACTTTGATTCTCACACATTTATCAAATATTTGTTGAAGAGTTTTCCATTTGGTGATCACAGTGTTGAGCTCTGGGGAAACAAAGGAAGCCAGTCCCAGCCCACAAGGAGTTTACAATTTAGAGTAGCAAGTGTGTAAAATGTATACTAATCATAGCACCAAATGAGAGTGTCTAGGCAGAATGCCCCCAGGAGTCTAAAGGAGGAAGTTCCTCGCTGCCAGAGAACGTTCGAGTTTCATGAAGAAGGCAACATTTGACTACCTCTACTTGAGTAGATAGATGTTTGGCTGGCTAAGAAGAGGAGAAAGAATATTTCAGGCAGAGGGCAGAGCAGGCACTGGCTTGGCCTTGAGGAAAAGCCTAGTGTGATTGGAGACTGTGAGATTTTATGGCTAGAGGGCAGGGCGTGCACTGTGTGGAGTGGCAGGACAAGAGTCTGCTGCACTGAGGGATCAGAGGGAAATTGTCAGAAGCCTGTGGACTGTGCCAAGGAGTCTGAATTCTATCCTACAGGCCACTGATCCTTAACATGGTATTCCTGTTGACCCTTTTAACATCTTCCTTTGCCATGCTTCCCTCTGTGTCTCTTGTTCAAATTCAGATTATCAGCCATGATAGGGAGAAAACAACAACCAAACCAACCTTGGGATCATCACCCATACAAACTAAACACTGTAATAGTCTTCCAAAGGGTCTGCCTGCCCTGGTGTTGCATCTGTCCACACTGCTGTCTGGATGATCTAAATTAGATCAAACCCTGTTAATGGGCTGAATTATATTCTCTCCAAGTTCATATGTCGAAGTCACAACTTCCAGTACCTCAGAATATAGCTGTATTTGGAAGTAGAATCTTTAAAGAGGTGACTAAGTTAAAATGAGATTATTGGGGTGGGCCCTAATCCAATATAACTAATGTCCTAATAAGAAGAGGAGATTAAGACACAGATATGTACAGAGTAAAGACCATATGAAGACACAGGGAGAAGATGGACATCTATAAGCCAAGGAGAGGCCTTGGAAGAAACAACCCTATCAACACCTTTATCTTGGACTTCCAGCCTCCAGAATTGTGATAAAATAAATTTCTGTTATTAAACCAAACCAGTCTGTGGTACTTGGTTATGGTGGCCCTAGCAATTTAATATACTCTGTCACTTCCAATTTTGTGTAATATGAAGTCAAAACTTCTTTTTTTTTTTTTTTTTTCGAGACGGAGTCTCGCTCTGTCGCCCAGGCTGGAGTGCTGTGGCCGGATCTCAGCTCACTGCAAGCTCCGCCTCCCGGGTTCCCGCCATTCTCCTGCCTCAGCCTCCCAAGTAGCTGGGACTACAGGCGCCCGCCACCTCGCCCGGCTAGTTTTTTGTATTTTTTAGTAGAGACGGGGTTTCACCGTGTTAGCCAGGATGGTCTCGATCTCCTGACCTTGTGATCCGCCCGTCTCGGCCTCCCAAAGTGCTGGGATTACAGGCTTGAGCCACCGCGCCCGGCAAGTCAAAACTTCTTAGCCCATGAAATAAAGTTCCTTGGAACCTCATCTCTCCAGAACCCTACACTCCTTCCATAGTAAGCTCTGCTCAAGTAAGCCACCAAGTTTATTGTTTCTTCAATAAAGCTTCTTCAGTCTAAAATGCTCTTCTGTCCTCACCCTGTTGATTACCTTGTCATATTTTAAGATTTGGATGAAGCATCTTTTTATTCTCTATTTCCCTACCGCTCTCTGCTGGCAACGAACTTTTATCTCAGAGTCTATAACATTATTATTATTATTTTTTTTTTTTGAGATGGAGTTTCACTCTGTTGCCCAGGCTGGAGTGCAGTGGCACAATCACAGCTCATTGCAGCCTGGGCCCCCTTGGGCTCAGGTGACCCTCCCACTCCAGCGTCCCGAGTAGCTGGGACTATAGACGCGCACCACCATACCCAGCTAATTTTTATATTTTTTTTGCAGAGAAGGAGTTTTGCCATATTGCCCAGGCTGGTCTCAAACTCCTGGGCTCAAGTGATCTGCCTGCCTCGGTGTCTAAAAGTGCTAGGACTACAGGCGCGAGCCATGGTATCTGGCCTCAGAGCCTATGACACTTTCGTTCACCTTTTTTGTTATTGTTGTTTCCTCCTACCAAACATCTTGATAACAAAGACTATGAATATCTGTTATTATAGTTCCAGTTCCCATCTCAGTACCTGGCACATAAAAGGTATTCAGTAGGCCAGGTACGGTGGCTCACGCCTGTAATCGCAGCACTTTGAGAGGCCAAGGCAGGCAGATCACTAGGTCAGGAGTTCGAGACTGGCCTGGCCAACATATTGAAACTCCGTCTCTACTAAAAATACAAAAATTAGCTGGGCGTGTTGGTGTGTGCCTGTAGTCCCAGCTACTCAGGAGGCTGAGGCAGGAGAATCACTTGAACTCGGGAGGCGGAGGTTGCAGTGACCCGAGATCATGCCACTGCGCTCCAACCTGGGTGACAGAACAAGACTCCATCTCAAAACAAAAAAAAGAAAAGAAAAGAAAAGAAAAGGTATTTAACAAATGTAAATGCTCTAGAAATGAATGTGCACAAAACCTAGATATCTAAAACTATGTGTTCTTGAAAGAAATTGGCTTATGTTTTGGAATAGTCTAGTGAATACCTACCACTACTGTGGTGCACACATTTTAGCAATCAGAATGTTCATATCTGCTGATTCCATATGTCTCAGATATTTCTAAATAGCGTTAACATTTTAATCAAATAACCTTTCCTGTATACTACATGCAGATGCCTATTACAATTCAATGTCTGCCTTCTTTCGTTATATTCCCAGCTCATTTAGTCAACACACATTTTCTTCATCCCTCTTCTGAGCCAGACAGAGTGCTAGATTCTGAGGGTAAAACAAAACAAAACAAAAATGACTAAAATACTGTCCCTATGTAAAGGAACTCACAGGTAGGTAGAAGGGACAGATAGGTAAAAACTTAGAATTCTGCTGCAGTGTGGTAAGTGTGACCATAGAGATGCGTTATGAAGTATTAATGGAGTAGTTTAATTAGATTAAAATATATACGTATCTTACATCTAAGTGTTTTCTGTGTCTTTTTGTAAAATAATTATTGTTTCTTGAAGTATGTATCTTCAGAAGATGACTTTTTCCTGACCTTATTCTCTTGCTCTTTAGGGACCTTATTGGAACTTCCTATGATTACACCTAATGCTTGTGTGAGAATTTCCAGAAGCCTCAATCCTGCTGTCATCCTTATTAAAGAATCACTTGGAGAGAAGATGCCTTTGGAGAACTTTAATCCCCTTCTTTCTTCACTTACCACCTCATATAAAGCTAGGATTGACAGTCAATTTTACTCTAGTTCTGAGGCCTCGTAATATGTGAAGTGAAGGATATTGGGAAAGGGGAACCGTCACTGTTCTTTCTCATCTGTCCCTAACACTAGACCCTGGAATGTGGCTACCCCATTCTTTGTGGGAAGGTAGCAATTTCCAGTAATTGGGAGTATCTCAGAGGAATCTAAAAGAATTGTGGTAAAGCTAGAAGAGTTGACAAGCTAATATAAACCACTAGCCAGTTCAGAACATAATTTAAATACGTATGTATTTGTTTAAATACTTCTAATTTTGTGTGTCTCTTATAGAATATTCTGTCTGTGTTATCTGTCTTTAAAAATGCCTGCAGTACAGATAAACACTCCCTGCCTGATTACCAGACCAAGTGGTTCGTGATTGTGTTTAATGATAGAAATACAGTGATACTGAAATGCAGCATAGATTTCTAATAATGACAGTTACCCAGTGAATGCATTCTCTTGGCTAATAGCCAGTTTAAATTATGTGGCCAAAATCTTATTTAGCATTTATTTAAAATATTTGATGCAAAAAATACAGGCTCTTTAAGAAAGTAATTTTAAAATAAAATTGTCATGTTACATTAAGTCATGTATCTCAAGCCAATGCTGTAATCAACTGACCTAGAGGGAATTAAGCTAGTATTGCATGCAAGTCAAGTTACTGATCTAGCAAAAAAATAGAAACTAAATATTGAGATGATGTAGGGAGCCAGGCAGATATTCAGCCTGGAATTCAAACAGGAAAACAGGGTTTTCCAGGGCCTTCAGAGGGCCAAGGCAGAAGAGTTAACAATGAGAACAGTAATACTGTTCAAAGTTGTGGTATGCCCTTTGTCATGTTGTGTTTACTTACCTGTTTACCCATCTGTCCCTTCCATTAAACTATGAGTTCTACGAGGTCTGGAATTAGGTGTATTTGTAACTATACCCCCATGTACCTTTTGGGCGAAATAAAGAAAAAGGAAAGGAGGCCTGTAGTTAGTTCACAGGGGAACAACTGGGATTCATGGGTGCTTGAATATTTTAACATTATTATCAAACTAACCTGATAATGTAAGACTATGAATACGGTTAGAGAAGTCTTCCCTGACTTTCCTATGTAGAATGGCTCCCCCAGTTTCTCATCACCTTCTTGTCATGTGACAAGAATTAAGTGAAGTCACAGAGATACAAAGATGCCTAAGAGGATGGTTTTAAGGCAGTGGCAGATACAAAGCAGAGCTCTGTCTGTAGCTGCTGGAAAAGGTTTATCTAGACTACTAGCTTCAAGAATAGTCTCTATCTCTTCATTTCTTTTTTATTTTAGAAAATATGACTTTTAAATTTCCTTTTTTATTTCCTTTCTTTCTTTTCTTTTCTTTTCTTTTCTTTAGATGGAGTCTTGCCGTGTCACCCAGTGCAGTGGGGGAATCTCAGCTCACTGCAACCTCCACCTCCTGGACTCAAGCAGTTCTCCTGCCTTGGCCTCCCGAGTAGCTGGGACTACAGATGTGTGCCAGGAAGCCCAGCTAATTTACATTTTTCCAGAAGAGACAAAGTTTCTCTATGTTGGCCAGGCTGGTTTTGAACTCCTGACCTCAAGTGATCTGCCCGTCTCAGCCTCCCAAAGTGCTGGGATTACAGGCATGAGCCACCGTGCCTGGCCACTTCCTATTTCTTTTAAGGTATATTATCTCTTGTGTTTCTTTTCTCTGGTATTCCTTTTCATTTCATCTTTGTGTTGGAAATATTTTTCCTTTTATCTCTAATTCTTTGTCGTTTTGTCACCTCAATGCTGAGCTTTTCTGATTGCAACTTATGAGTTACCCAGTGAACACATTCTTCCACAAAACACCATTATTCAAAATCTTGAATAATTTTCTTAATGTTCTTAGACTTGTTTTAAAATGTGAAGTTACTATTTTGAACTGTTTTGTGGGCACATCTTCCTGGCCTACATTCCTTGTCTGTAGATGTTTATTTGCTTCTTCTTTTTTTTTTTTTAATAATAATTGTATATGGGATTTTCTCTCCATACTCTCCTGGTGTTCAGTTCTATTTTTCCCAAAATTTTACAATGGGATGGAATGGAGGAAATCTTTTCTGACTTTAAGAAGCTCCCACTTCTGTTGTTTTTGCATAGTGGTCAAAGCGTCAGTGGCTTGCTTTCTGGGATTCCCTGACCCTAAGCCCTCTCCACTGGACCTTTACTTTTCTTTATCCCATTTGTCCCAGTGCTGCTTTGGATTGTTTGCAGCAGATTCTTCTCAGTGTGGGGCTGTGTCCCAGACGGGAGGGAGCAGCGGTGAGTCACAGGTTTTGGAGTTACAGGCAGGCTGGACTGCTCCGGTGCCTGCAGTCCGCCAGCAGGAGCACCACCCTGGCCAAGAGGACAATGTGCTCTCTCCTATCCGGCTGCTCTGAGCAGTGGCCCTCAAGCCCATGGCTGCTGAGGCTTCTGCTCGCACCTGCTCTCCCCTGCTGGCAGCGATCTCGGTCCTCAGCTTCATGGCTACCTTCTTCTTCCCGCACAGACCCTGATAGTCTGTGACTGTTGGGGGGTTACCACCACCTGCTTGTATTTTGAGGTCCCCTAGCTTTATTGTAAATGTTGCTTAGGCATTTTGGCTTTGCTATCTAGTTGCTCTGTGTGTGTGCGTGTGTATGTGTGTGTGTGTGTGTGTGGTGTGTAGGAATTCAGAGATTGACAACTTGGGCCACCGCCATCTCCCCCAAATACCCGTCAACTGCTTTTAAAACTGGGACAAACTAGAAATGAACATTTATGACCTTCCAGAAAGGCTCTTGGAGTTAAAGAACAGTCCTAAATATTTATCAAATGTATTTCTCCTATGTCCCTATCAGCACCCACTATTCGGCCACTTATTGTTTTCCTAACCAGTTCAGCTGTGTTCAGTTTACCCTCACCCCTAACTCACAGTTTAAGTAATCTTTCTAATATGCAAATATGACCATGTCACTTGTATTCCTACTGATTCAATCCTAAGTTCTTTGGCAAGGCATCCAAGGTGCCCATGACTGGGGTCTTTCTGCCTCTTTGCTCTGATGTCCCGTCACTTAGCCTTCAAACTCTGTACATTAATAATACTGGTCTGCTTGCAATCGTGTACATACATGATATTCTTTCAAGCCTCAGTGCTTCTGTGTCTTATTATGTCTGCCTGGATTGCATTTCCCACCTTTCTTCTTCTGGATAATTCTTACTGGACTTTCCAGGCTTCACTGCCCTTCTCTGAGTTCCCACAGCATCTTGTACTTATCTTTACTCTGTCATTTACCAAGTAAGATAGATGTAATATGCTAAAGTGTCCATCTCCTCTACTTGGCAGTAAAGTAGGGTCCATATCTTATTCATCCTTGTGTCCCCAGCATCAAACACAGTACCTTATGCATAGAGTTTTAACATATTCGCTGCTTCTTGCTTCTACTTGTCCTTTCTGAGTCATTTTACCTCTCCTGGTATTTCAGTTATGCCCCATTTCATCTACTGCCATGGTATATTAAAAGATATATCAGTGTCTTGATATATTGATATATATATATTAAAATATATATATCAGTGTCAGTGCTGATGAATCCCAAATTCCTCTTTCTGACTCAAGCACCTCATCTGAGCTCCAGATCATTTATTCAACTTATTCGGTAACATCTGCAATTTCATGTCTCCCAGGAATCCAAAATCAAGGCTTAGCCCTCCACTAGTGTTCCCTTTCTTGATTAACGGCACCCTGTTGATCATGCCAGAAGATAAAAGTCACTCTAACTCAATCTGTTTTTTTTTTTTTAATTGCCAAGCATCAGCTCTTGTCAATTCCACCTTCCAAGTTTATCTCAGATTTATTCTTTTCTCACCTTTTCTAGTCACTGCACCAGTTGAAGCCATATCATCTCTCACCTGAAGCCACTGCAAATAGATTCCTAACTATATCCCTGTATCCACTCTTGACTTTCTCTAATCAATTTACACACAATAGACAAAATTACCCTTTGAAAATGAAAACCTGATTATATTATCCTCTGCTTAAAACCAATCAATGGCCTTTTTGTTGTTCTTAGCATGAAACCTGAAAATCCTTAAATTGGCCTGTAAGTTCCTGTTCTTCCTTTTGTGCATGGGCTTTCTTTAATTTCCTTAAATTTAAACAGCTCCAATCATCCAGTTATGCTGTTTCCTCTGCCTAGATTCTCCTCTCTATCCTCCTTCATCCTCACTGGGGCAAACTCCTATTCTAGCTTTGAAATGGTAACAATTTCTCTTTTTTCCTTTATAGTTGTATTATTTGTTTGCATCCCTAAACAACATAGTTCCTTTTTGCTTGTTTGTGAACTTCACATAAATGAAAACACACTGTATCCATCCTTTTGTGACTTGGATTTTATGTTCAACATTATGTATAAAGGATTCATTCATGTTGCTGAGTGTATTGTTTGTTCATTTTCACTGCTTTATAATATTTCACATTTCCACAAAATCTATTTTAGACTCGATGAAGTTTAGGGTTTCTAGTTTTGGGCTATACTGAGCTATGAATGATGATGCTATGAACCTTCTTGTACATATATTCTAGTCTACCCGTGCACCCATTTTTTCAGGTATATACCTATGAACTTTGGCGATTAATACCAAACTGCTTTCTAAAGTGGGCATTCAAGATTACACTCTTTCTAGGAGTATATAAGAGTTATTGTTGCTGCATATCCTTGCTGACACTTTTTAATTCATGGCAATCTGATGGAAGTATATGTTGCATACACTTTTTTATTGTAAATTGGTGATATATAAAATAATAATATGGTGATATATGGTCGATTAGTTCCAAAGATGATCACAACAATTCTTCTTACCTCAGTCTTCTTCTGCAACGTGAATCTGTAGCTTCTCCACTAAAAAGTAGAGTCTACTTCTCTTCCCCCTAAATATGGGCTGGCCACATGACTTGCTTTGACTTCTAGGTCTGGGTCTTGAGAAGCCTGGCAGCTTCTAAGTTTATTTTCATGGAATCCAGCTGCCCTATAGATAAGTTCCGGCTAGACTACTGAATTATGACAGTCTATGCAGAGTGAGGCCAAGTCATCTCCCAGCTCTTCCAAACATCCTAGTTGATGTGGTTTGGATCTGTGTCCCTGCCTAAGTATCATGTTGAATTGTAATCCCCAGTGTTGGAGGTGGGGCCTGGTGGGAGGTGACTGGATTATGGGGGCAGAGTTCTCATGAACAGTTTTGCACCATTAGCCCCTTGATACTGAATAGTAAGTGAGTCCTCATGAGATCTGGTTGTTTAAAAGTAGATAGCACCTCCCCCCCACCCTTCCTCCTGCTCCCAGCCATGGGAAGTACCAGCTTTCTCTTCACTTTCTGCCATGATTGTACGTTTCCTGAGGTCTCCTCAGAAGCCAAAGCTGCTATGCTTCCTGTACAGCCTGCAGAACTGTTAGCCAACTCTTTTCTTTATAAATTACCCAGTCTCAGGTATTTCTTTACAGCAGTGCAAGAACTGACTAATATACCAGCTAAGGTGCCAAATATATGAGTGAAGTCATCTTAGACATCCAGCCTCAGTTGAGCCTTCAGCTGAATGCGGCTGCATGAGTGACCCCAGTCAACATCATGCAGAGACATAATATATGGCTGTTATTATTTTTTTATTTTTTACTACTCCCTTAGAACAGCATGAAGACTGTAATTCTAAAGCCACTGAGTTGTGGAGATTTTATTATACAGCAATAGGTCATTGAATCACAATATATCAAAAGCCTTAAAAAATCCTTATATCCCTTGTATCAGTTTCCTTTAAAAAAGCATCTATCTTAAAGATAGACTCAAAATGTTATTTTTAGGTGAGTACAAAAATATTCTCTTTAGTGTTATTTACTTTTAAAATATATATGTAGAGAGAGAGAGATGGGGTCTCACTTTACTGCCCAGGCTGGTCTCAAACTCCTGGGCTCAAGTGATCCTCCTGCCTTGGTCTCCCAAAGTTCTGGGACTACAAGCATGAGCCACCACACCCAGCCTACATCTTTTTTTTTTTTTTGACACAGAGTTTTGCTCTTGCCACCCAGGCCGGAGTGCAGTGGTGCAGTCTCGGCTCACTGCAACCTCTGCCTCCTGAGTTCAAGCGATTCTCCTGCTTCAGCCTCTTGAGTAGCTGGGATTACAGTCACCTGCCACCATGCCCAGCTAATTTTTGTATTTTTAGTAGAGATGGGGTTTCACCATGTTGGCAGGTTGGTCTGGAACTCCTGACCTCTTTTCAAAGTAGAAATAACCTCTAAATTTAAAAATTGTAAAAGGTTGCTAATAAAATAAATTATGAGGCTGAGCATGGTGGCTCACACCTGTAATACCAGCACCTTGGGAGGCCAAGGTGGTGGATGGATCACTTGAGGCCAGGAGTTTGGGATCAGCCTGGCCAACATGGCGAAACCCTGTCTCTACTAAAAATAAAAAAAATTAGCCGGGCATGGGGGTGCACATCTGTAATTTCAGCTACTCAGGAGGGTGAGGCATGAGAATCACTTGAACCAGGGAGGCAGAGGTTGCAGTGAGCCAAGATTGCACCATTGTACTCCAGCCTAGGTGCCAGAATAACACTGTCTCAAAAAAATAAAAATAAATAAATTATGATGTATTCATGAGATAAACACTATACAGACAAACTGCATAGAAAGGATTTTTAATGACATTGGAAACTGCTGAAGAAAAATATCAGGTGGTAATGAATCTATCTCTCTTTCTATCTTCATTTCATTCCTGACTTGTTTAAAAAATTGTACATAGAAAAAGACTAAAATGGAAAAAAAAAAACACATTAACAATGGTTTGATGGTTTTGATTTAATTTTTCCCATTCTTTGAAAGTTTCTTACAGAGACCAAATGTTGCTTATATATAGAAAAAAGAAGCTAAGGTTGTTTCTCGGAGTACAGTCATATACCATGTAATGATGGTTTGGTCAGTGACAAACCCATATATACTATATCATGGTCCCCTAAGATTATAGTACATATTTTTACTGTACTTTTTCTATGTTTAGATACACAGATACTTACCATTGTGTTACAACTGCCTGCAGTATTCATTACAGTAACATGATGTGTGGGTTTGTAGCCTAGGAGCAATAGGCTACACCATCTAGTAGAAGTGTGTGGTAGGCTATACCGTCTAGGTTTGTGTAAGTACACGCTGATGTTATCACAGTGATGAATTAGCCTAAGGACACATTTCTTAGAACATATCCTCATCTCCTCATTGTTAAGAGACAGAACACTATAGTAGAAAATCTGCAGTTAAATTTGACATGCTCTGGCAGAAAAAAATGCCCCTACAGTGGAAATCATACAGGCTGTAGTACTCTACTTCCCCTGGTGGCAATTGGTTCAAATTTCAGGAGCAGACCTGAAGGCTTGATAACCCAGATTTTTCAAAGTTGAACAACACAGCGTTTCTATCTCTTAATTTCTCAGAATTATTAAGAAAAAAAAAGGCCATACCATTTTACTGTTAGAATTATTTTGTACAGCACAGAGCATTTGAAAGTCCTGAAGGTAGGAAGAACATAATCTGAAAATAAATGACAATCCTTTAGATACATCTAACTTTATGAATAACTCACTATGGTCTTATTAATTTTCATTTTTCTATGGACTGGTGGAAACTTCATTTGGGAGACTCTGGCTCGAAGAAAAAAAAAACAATGCTAAAAGTTAAAATTACACAGGGATAGCAAATGTCATATATATTCTTCCTCGGTAGGAAAGCACCTACGTTTCCCAATAAATTGTCTTTGAAGTAGAGAGTAATAGAACTTTTAGAGCCATTGGGTTAAGTTAGGTTTCTTTCTAGGGCAGAGTTTCTCTAAGTGGAAGTGCTTATTAATTAATCAGTCTCAGGGACCCTACCCTAGACCCACTGATACTGAACCTCTGGGATTGTGACCTAGGAATATAGATTTTTAACAACATCCTCAGGAGAGTCTTATACACCTAAACTTGGAAATATTGTTTTTGAGGGGTTCTCTATCTTGATCTGGTTGGTGGTGACATGGCTGTAGACTATGGAAAGATTTATCAAGATGCACACTTGTGTACTTCATATAAATGACACCTCATTAAAAAGTAAGAAGAAACAAAAATGCTAAGGATTACATAATACTTTAACAAAACAAGTAAACTTACTGTTTTGAAATGTTTAATTAACATTTGTGGCCATAATTTATGTGTTTCTGTTGTACTGAAGCAGATTGTTTAGCATTTTTGTTAGCAAACTTGGGCAGTGGTCATTTTAGAAACAATCTTGTACATAGTTTTGATTAAAACACTTGATTTTGTTAGTGAAAAAAGAATTCTAATTTATAGCCAAAAATTTTTGGCCACCATTTTTTTTCTTGGATATAGATAACATTTATTATTTTACATTTTAAAAAATTTATGTTACTTTGGGACGTTGATGTGTCAAGTAAATGGTACTTTCAACACCCTTTGTCTTTGTTTTGTGGCAGCAAAGAAAGGAAAATTTCTGTAAAAAGAAAGAGAGGAAAGAAGGAAGAAAGGGTGGGAGCTGGAAGGAGAAAGGGAGGGAGAAAAGAAGGAAGAAAAACGAGGAAAAATGAAAGGAAAGAAAATGGAAGCAACCATTGCCCCAAGGACAAACTATTCCTGCTCACCCTCTCAAAACTAATCCCCTCAAATAGCCCAAGACATTTCGTATGTTTTTATCCTTAGTTACATCTCCAGCTATCTATTCTTTGATTCCCATCTAGAGCAGCCTCTAGCTGTTGTAACACATTATGTTTGAATATATTTTGTCATTGTTTCCATTAGTGTGTCTGTACAAGCTTTATTATTATTATTTTTAAATATGACTGTTACTCTATTGAAAAGAGAAGAGCAGGATTCACTGTAAGGGGCAGAGAATTTGTGTCCTCTCATTTTGATCCCTGATTTATCACACACCTTCACAGTTTTACTAGTGTCAGAAAGAGGCCTGTTTTCTCTTGGAATGCTACATTCTTTGGGGATGAAGTGTTCAGAGTCTTTAACACTGCATTGGAGTGTCCCTGGAGTGTTTAGCATCTGGATACAGCCGTTATCACAGTAATGAGAGATAGAGCAGGCCAGAGCTGGCCCTGTCTGGAGGGAAAAACAGGATCAACACCAAATTTACCATGGCTCTTTCCAGTGTTACAAAAATAATGGATCAATAAGGCATCTATATGAAATACTTCTTCCATCACCCAATCTATTGTTTACACATAGTGAGACTAATAGTTAATGACATTACTATAAAATTTCAGGAGATTATCAACCATAATTTTCAGGAGATTAATAACCATAACAACAGTTGCAGGCTGGTTTTATAAACTCTGTTTTCCTCATATAAATGTAGTATCTTTCTGTTTTTCAATAATAGTACTAATAATATTAGAAGGACTTCTGAAATATAGTAAATGGCCCATGTTTGCTCAAATAGCATTTCGTTAGTATCACCAAGAGAGAAAAACTTCTATGCTAGATAGATCATCTGACTTACTTTGTATGTATGAAAAACTTGCTTAGCTTTTATTATAAAAATCACACATGTATGTAATAAAAAGATAAGCTGAAAAGATCATAATTAAAGTCTCTGGTGGAACAGCCACTTAGAGATAATCACTAGTACCAACTTACAATAGAGGTATGTTCTGATAAAGCCATCTTAAGTCAAAAATATCATAAATCAAAAATGCAATTAATGTCCCAATAAACCCATTGTAAAGTCAAAAAATCATAAGTTGAATCATTGTAAGTCAGGGACCATCTGTATTTGTAGAGATACGTCAAGATTGAGAGTGATAGGTCGTTGCATTTATTTATCACAGACTATGACCAGACCTTGCTTTATGAATACTAGCTCATCTAGGTATTACTGTTATAAACACTATTTTTACAGAGGAGAAAGCCAAGAAACAAAGTTAAATAATGTATCCAAGATGATACCACTAGTAGATGGTAGAGCTAGAATTTGAGGCCAGGCAGTCTGACTTTGAAGTTTTAATTCTTAATCAATTGCTAGGTTTACAGTTACATATATGTGTGTGTGTGTGTGTGTGTGTGTGTATGTGTATGTGTGTGTGTATATATATATATATATAGAGAGAGAGAGAGAGAGAGAGAGAGACAGGGTCTTGCTCTGTTGCCCAGGCTAGAGTACAGTGACACAGTTTTGGCTCACTGCAGCCTCAACCTCCTGGGCTCGAGTCATTCTCCTACCTCAGTCCCCCAAAAAGCTGGGAGTACAGGTGTGCACCACCATGCCTGGCTAAGTTTTTAAAAAATATTTTTTAGAGATGGGGTCCCACTATGTTGCCCAGGCTGATCTTGAACTCCTGAGCTCAAGTAATCCTCCTGCCACGGCATGCTAAAATGCTGGGATTATAGGCATGAGCTACTGTGCCCAGCCACCAACATATTTTTAAACAGCTTTATTGAGGTATAATTGATATAATAAACTGCACATATTTAAAATATACAATTTAGCAAGTTTCAAAAACTATTTTTAAGTGTACATTCCAATAGTGTTCAATATATTCATATTGCTATGTAACACATATTCAGAACTTTTCATCTTGTAGAACTGAAACTCTACGCATTAGCTTCCGGAGGCTGTTGTAACAAAGTACCACAAATTTGGTGGGTAAAAACAACAGAAATTTATTTTCTCACAGCTCTGGAGGCTAAAAGTCAAAAATGCATTTTTGTTAACAGTCCATTTCTCCCTCCCCTCAGCTTCTGGCAACCACCAGTTTACTTTTTGTTTCTATGAACTGACCATTTTAGATAGTGGAATCATAGAGTATTTGTGATTTTGTTACTAGCTTATTTCATTTAGCAGAACATCCCCAAGTTCATCCATGTTGTAGTATGTGTCAGAACCTCCTTCCCTTTTTTAAGGCTGAATAATATTCCATTGTGTGTATACCACAATTTGCTTATCCGTTCATCTATCAATGAACAATGTGTTTCTTACATCTCTTGGCTATTGCGAATAATGCTGCAATGAACATGGGTGTGCAACTATCTCTTTCAGATCCAGCTTTGAATTCTTTTGGAAATATATCAAAAAATGAAATCATTGGACTATATTGTAATTTTATTTTTAATTTTTTGAGGAACTGCCATATTGTTTCCATGGTGACCATACCATCTTACATTATTACAGACAGTGCACAGAGGTTCCAATTTCTTCACATCCTTGTCAACACTTATTATTTTCTGGGTATTTATTTTTGGATGGTAGACATCCAAATGGCTGTGAGGTGATGTCTTATTGTGGTTTTAATTGGTGTTTCTCTGATGATTAGTGATATTGAGCATCTTTTCACATGCTTGTTGGTCATTTTTATATCATCTTTGGTATATGTGCTGCCAAAGTGAGCACTGTATATCATCTTTGGAGAAATGTCTGTCCAAGTCCTTTGCGCATTTTTTAACCAGGCTATTTTGTTGTTGTTGTTGTTGAGTTGTAGAAGTTCTTTATGTATTCTGGACATTAACCCTTCCAATGTATCTTTTTAAACAAATGGAATTATACTTTGCAGGCTGTTTTGCAAACTATTTTTTTCATTTTATATATATTGAATATATTATTTTATATTATTTTGCTATAGGATTTATATTCTGTCATATCTGTAGTATACTTTTTAATGTTCTCTCTATTGTAGACACTTTTACTCTTGCTATTGTAAATAAAATTATACTGATTATATTTATTAATTTTTTGGATAATTTCTGTATTAGCTTCCTGAGGCAGCTGTTGTAACAAAGTACCACAAATTTGGTGGGTAGAAACAACAGAAATTTATTTTCTCACAGCTCTGGAGGCTAAAAGTCTGAAATCTAGGAGGGCCACACTAATCCAGGGACTCAAGGAAAGATACTGTTCCTTGGATTTTCAAGCTGCTGATGGCTGTTGGCATTCCTTGATTGTGGATGCATTTCCTCCCTGTTCACATTGCTTCCTCCTCATTTTTCTGTGTGATCTCCCACTGCCTCTGTCTTATAAGGACACTTGTCATTTCATTGGGTTTAGGACCCACCCAGATAATCAAAGATGATCTCATCATCCCAAGATCCTTAATTATATCCTCTTCAAAGACTCTCTTGTTCCTTATAAAGTAACATTCACAAATTCCTGGGGTTGGAACATGGACATGTCTTTTAGGGGAACACAATTCAGTCTACTACAGTTTTATGAAGATAAATTCCTAAACTTAGAATGGTTAGTTCATGGTATGTAAAATTTAAACATCTTGAGATAAATATTTCAGAATTGTGCTCCAAAATGACTTTGAATTGAATTTTTAATGTTCTTAAACATATGTGTGTGTTGTGTCTGCATGCATAGACACCATGCAATAACGTATTTGTGTGTTGTGTGTGCATACATAGATACCCTGCAATAACACAGGCGCACCTCAAAAAATAAAAAAAAGGAAAGCAAAGAGAAAGTTGGAGTTAGGGAGAAATGAGAAAAACAATGGTAGGGAACACTCAGAGGTGTCCCTGATAATCTTACGTACTATCAGTGGCTGTTTCAATAAAACATACCTTATTGGTCTATGTCCAGAAAAATGGCCAAACTTGTGTTTTGATCTATTTGCTTATGTCTGTCTTGTTTCTCTCTAGAAATATGTTTCATTTTTCAAATCTTTGCCTTTTGGTGTAAAAAGTCAATCTTCAATTTTGACCAATTAACATTTCCATGAAAAAAACCTTTTTATTCAGCTTTCTTCATTTGTCACATAATCTTCGATGTATGGATTTTTGAACTTTTAAAGAATCATTTCATGAATAAGATCAGAAAAGCTTTATACATGTGTATGTATGTATGTATTTTGTTGGGAGGTAGAAAACCACCACTATGGAGTATTTCTTTTCTTAAACATAGTTGAAAAGTTCACCAAAAAGGAGCTTTGTCCCAGGATAAAAGTCATTTTCAAGAGCATTTAGGTAATAAATCATGTGGAATTGTATTTTCAATACTTTATCATGAATAGCAATCAATCACTGACTTCTTGATTGAGGGTTACTTTTTGTAATCAACTTACAGAGTTCATTACCCGTTGAGTGTGAGTCCTTTAAAGGTGGAAGCAATGCACTTATTCCAGCAATATGATCATTGCTCAAAACTGATTTTTAAACTTCTGCCTTAAAACTAACTGCTTTTAAATGTAGCTTTAAAAAGTCTCAAAAATAAATCAGTTTCATTTATTTGATAAACTCATCTCATTTTTATTCTATAATGTACATTTGTTTTTCAATTTGACCATTCATTGACTTGACTTTGAATAACTTCTGTTTGGTTCCAAAAATCAAGTCTACCTTTATGGAAAAATAATTTGCCACCAGAGGAGGATACTCAAAAGAATATACTGCTACATTGTCTAAAAATAATTTAAGCTACGACATTATCATCAGAATAACCTCCCCTGGGGAGGTTACTTTGAGAGAGCGCATACTCAGAAGTGTTATTTGTGGTATGTTTTTATTAATATTCTGACACAATACTATGATGTAACACAATAGAGTCATAGGAAAATAGATTTTATGAGGGACAAGCTACCCTTGATGTTTTTCAAGTCAAATTTTACAAATAAATAAAGAGGCAACTTAGGCAACCTAAGTAAGTTACAGAAGGCTAGTTATATTCTCAGTTGGTGATGGAGGTTAGGGAGATCCAAGTATTTTTTTTTTTTTTTTCAATTTTAGGGCTTAAAAAAAAAAAACCCTATAATATAGTGAGCTGAATTGGCAAGTGGCTAGCAAAGTTCAATCTGC
Organism: Theropithecus gelada; assembly: GCF_003255815.1. Lineage (NCBI taxonomy): Eukaryota > Metazoa > Chordata > Mammalia > Primates > Cercopithecidae > Theropithecus > Theropithecus gelada. Next base: position 110,434,397 of record NC_037676.1, read on the forward strand.
AGATGTGCTCCTATTAGCTGAAAATTTAAAAATACAATTGTAAATACCTTTAGGTAGGGGGAATAATTCTTCACTTCATATTAGCAACAGGTTTTAGTCATGTCTGAAACATATGACCCTTGGGTTAAGTTGTTAGATTTAGCAAATGAAAGTTTGAATTTCTGATAACACTTAATTTTTCACTCTGAGTGTGCTCCAAATGTTGCATGGGATATACTCATACTCAAACTATTCATCATTTATTTGAAATTAAAATGTAACTGGGTATCGTGTATTTTATTTGGCAAACATAGCTTCGGAGGATATGAAGCATATATACTGCCATTTTGAATCCAGTCTACCAGCCAGATGTGGCAGAAATATTTACTATTCACTAAACAGGTTTAGGTTCCCCCACATTTTGCAGCTTCCTTAAAATTAGGTAGAGCCATATGACTAGTTCTGGCCAGTGCTATGGTTTTAGAAGTGCTGTGTGTCAGTTGACTAATGCACTTAAAAGCCAAACACAATTCTCCAGGTCACTCATTCCCTGTTGCAGTGAACTAGAACCATGTGTTCAAGATGTTCTAGATGCAAGACACAGCAGCCTTGGATCCCTGAAGAAAAGTTGGATTGAAGGTACTCAGAAGAACCATGGGACCTACAGCATACTTTCTGTGTGTTGGAAACAATCTTTTATTAGTTAATCCACTGAAATTTTAGGGTTGGTTCGTTACTGCAGCTTGGCATAACCTATCCAGACTAACACACTGTATCATCACATGGATTAAATAAATTCTGTGAGTCTTAGTTTGTTGTTCCTGTTGTTTAATCTTCATGGAATTGCCATCAACTTATCAGATTTATCTGGAGGACTGAATGAGAATTACAGGTAAAAGTCTTCAGCATTCTCTCTGCTGCCTGGTAGGTTGCAGCAAATAAGACCAATATTTAATGATAACATGTCTATTATGAGTATTTTAATTATTATAGCAATCTTATGAAATTGGTGTTATTATCTTTACTATTTTATAACTAAAGAAAATGAAGCTTGGAGTGGTTAAGAAAGTTGCCCAACATCATTTCATAAAGCTCTTGTTAAACATAGAAATAAGTCTCTATTCCAGAACAGTCTAACTCCAAAATCCCTATTTTCAAATCCATGCCACATACATATTTTCCTGTGACATAAGAAGCCTGTTTCTGTGTCACTCATTCATTTTTAACACAAATATTAATTCAGATGCAGTGGCTCACACCTGTAATCCCAGCTACTTGGGAGGCTGAAGCAGGATAAACCCTTGAGCCCAGGAGGTGGAGGCTGCAGTGAGCTATAATTGTATTACTGCATTCCAGCCTGGACAACAGAGGGAGACCTTGTCTCTTAAAAAACAAACAAACAAACAAACATTTATATAGATATAGATTGATTGTTGACCACATGAAATGTCATATGTGTTAGTATGTTTTTGGGTTGTTAGAAAAGAATACCTGAGACTAGGTGATTTATAAACAAAAGTGGTTTATTTTGGCTCATGGTTCAACTGGACTCTTGATGCACCCCTAGTGGAAATGTTCTCCTTTGGAAAGCAGAATCTCTAGATCCACAGAACTCAAAGATCTATGCTACAATAATAAAGAAACCTTAAATTTCAGTGAAGATCAATCTTTAGGGCATTTAAACAATTAGCAGCCAAGAAGAGAAGAAAAGGGTAGAAAAGGAGACCAAAAAGGAAGTGGTCAGTTATGAGGAGGGAAAAAAAGGGTGTAATGTTGCTGAAGCCAAAAGAAAAAAACATTTCAAGAAATAGAGTTTGATCAATTATTATCAAATGCTGCTCCAGGAGAGGTACAATAAGTTAAGGACTGAGAATAGACTACTAGATTCAATAAGGATTAATTAACTTGGCTGGGTACAGTTGCTCACATCTATAATCCTAGCACTTTGGAAAGCTGAGGCAGGAAGAAGACTTGAGGCCTGGAATTCAAGACCAGCTTGGCCAACACAGTGAGATCCCCACCTCTACAAAAAAAAAAAAAAAAATTAATTATCCAGGTATGGTGGTGTGCACCCGTAGTCCCCACTACTTGGGAGGCTGAGGTAGGAGGATTTCTTGAGTCTAGGAGTTGGAGGTTGCAGTGAGCTATGATTGTGCCACTGCACTCCAGCTGAAGAAATTATGCCCAGGCACAGTGCTCATGCCTGTAATCCCACCGCTCTCGGAGGAGGTGGGAGGGTTGTTTGAACCCAGGAGTTCAAGACTAGCCTGGGCAACATAGCTAGGCCCTGTATCTATTTAAAAAAAAAAAGAATTGATGACCTTGAAGAACGTATTTTCAGTAGAGTGGAGGTGATGAAAGACTAGAATAGGAGGAAAGAAAGTGAAGATGGTGAGTATGGATGCTTTTAAGATGTTTTTCTATAGATAGGATGGAGAGGTAAAGGAGGTACCTTAAAGGAAAAGGCACAAAGGATTCCTTTTTAAGGTGAGAGTTATTATGGAATGTTGATGGAAATAAACCAATAGAGAGGAAATGACTAAAGCTGTCTGATTCTTTTTTTTGTCATAGGTGTCTAACAAGAAGTTCTCAGTAAATGCTATTTACTCTGATTATTTTATGCCACTTTTAAAATCAGACCTTGATCATTATAAAATTACCTGCCCCTTACCTTACTGATTTATTTCTAGCAACTTTCCAAGTATGTTTTCAATATACTTCAAATTTCAAATGTCTACGAATGTTGCTGTGAAAAATAAGAAACAGGAAAGTTTACTGTTTCTTATGACCATGTGAAAATAAAGTTATGTACGTTGTTCTGGAGGGAAGGGGTTATGTAAGCCAGTTCATAAGTGAATAAAAACCTGTTATCCTCCACCCCTTCCCCACAAATACTTTGGAAGTATGATAAGGTTTATTATTTGACTAGACTTTTGTCAATAGTCAATACTAGAATGCCCTGTGGATGCGTAGGGCCACCAAGTCAAAGAAATAAAAATACAAACAACCACAACACACAGACCAAAGAATAAGGTCAGTGGAACTGTTGCAGAGCATGAAGCCCAAGTTCAGTGTTCAGATAAAAATTCTCCCTGTTTAAAAGTAACTGTGCTGACTGGGTAACTAATCAAGATGCCTGGGATTAGGCCTATTAGTTTAGTGAACCTAGGACAAAGACAAAGGGATAGTACGGCAAATAGTTTTGTTATTTTGAGCAAAAGAGAAAAAAAGTGAACCTCTGGTGGAATTGTTCAATTTGTGTGTGAGGAAAAGCCACGGCTATAACCAATCAGAGCCTTCGGCCAAGTGAAAGATTACAGAGAATTATTGTCAGATGCCGGAATTTTCCTTCCAGAGAAATGACAACCCTGTACCTTGAAAATTTCAAGAGTAGTCTTCCAAAACCCCTATAAAATATTAAACTAATATACTTGCAATTTTAGTACAAATCAGGAAATGCAAAAATTACAGTACTCATAGTGATATTAACTGAGTTCACAGGGTGCACATCAGGAATTTTATTCCAAAGCAGCCCAGTTTGAGGAGTTAATATTTCTTTGGGGACTAAAATACTTGTATTTTCCATCTTCTCTGAATTAAGATTAGAAAATGAAAATGAGGGTTTACATACTGCGTTTAAAATATAATTTCTTAGCATCGCCAAGATGTTTGGCTGACCTCTTATTTTCTATCAATATTTAAGGGAAAGTATTAAACAGAAAATCATCTTGAAACTAATTCAAAGACCATGTCATGTACTAGGGCTTTTATATGTTTTATATTTATAATGTAGTAATTTTATTTTGTGACTAGTTTCCATAACATGTTTCTATAAATTAAAAGGAGAAAAATATCTAATTTCTAAGGGCAAATCTCCCAGTTTTTCACTTTTTATGTGAAAACATTCAACAGAATTATGCAGATAATTTAACATTTAATTTACTTATCTTTCTCAGTAAAATTTTTCTCATGCTGTGTTTATGTTTTAAATTGCCCAAATATTTTATATTGGCCTAAACGTTTTGAAAAATATTCATATTGATTTGAAAGCTGATACAACACTTCTAAAAGTCATGATGGCATGTCTTGCCAATGTGAAATTGGACATAAAAATATCTTTGGCTGGGCATGGTGGCTTACGCCTGTAATCCCAGCACTTTGGGAAGCTGAGGCGGGTGGATCACAAGGTCATGAGATCGAAACCATCCTGGCTAATACGGTGAAACCCTGTCTCTACTAAAAATACAAAAAAATTAGTGGGGCGTCGTGGCGGGCGCCTGTAGTCCCAGCTACTCGGGAGGCTGAGGCAGGAGAATGGCCTGAACCTGGGAGGCGGAGCTTGCAGTGAGCCGAGATCCCGCCACTGCACTCCAACCTGGGCAACAGAGTGAGACTCTGTCTCAAAAAACAAAACAAAACAAAACAAAATCTGTAAATCCTACATTTTTCAATCGAGGAAAAAGATACACTCATCTTAAAAAGTATAGCAATCAACCAATATGGTTGTATCATATGGGGTCAGTTTGAGGAGTTCTGTGCAGCTGGCCTCAGCATTATCCACTCAAGGGATGGATGAGGGGGGACTCTTGTCGTGTCCCTCATTGTGTTAACTCGCTCACACTTCCAGGTTTGCGTGTGAGTCAAAATAGTTAAGTTTCCCATAGGCACTACAGCAAAAATTCCCTGATGTAGAAAACAAGAAATTTTCACCGCAGTGGAGACAAGGTGCTGTCACATCATACTTTGCACAACCGGTTGTCATAGCAACAGCTGGGCTAGAAGTACATTAACGGGATGTGAGGTAGGGCACAAAAGGTGTCTCAACACCCTCACATGGCGAATTTTTTAAAAATAACATGGCATAACCATCAATAGATATGGTTACCTGTAGATGAATAGTTCATGCAGGACCAGGCAAGATTTGTCAAGGTGACTGTAAGTAAGAATGCCTAATTCCAATCAAATGCTGATTGATTAAAGAAAAGACAAGCTGTACTGTACACTGCTGGTGGGAATATAAATTAGTTCAACCTCTATGGAAAACTGTGGAGATTTCTCAAAGAACTAAAAATAGAACTACCATTCAACCCAGCCATCCTACTACTGGGTAGCAAACCTAGGAAAATAAATCATTATGTAATACAGACATTGGCCAGGCGTGGTGGCTCACCCCTGTAATCCCAGCACTTTGGGAGGCCGAGGCACGAATCACCTGAGGTCACGGGTTTGAGACCAGCCTGGCCAACATGGTAAAATCCCGTCTCTACTGAAAATACAAAAATTAGCCAGGACTGCTGGCAGGCGCCTGTAATCCTAGCTACTCGGGAGGCTGAGGCAGGGGAATTGCTTGAACCTGGGAGGCGGAGGTTGCAGTGAGCCAAGTTTTAAGCAATAACCCCAACTCTGCTCAGTGTTCTTCATCTCACATTACTCAAATTCAGCAAGGACCAGTATATAAACCATGGTTCAACTTTAAAAATTCAAAGAATGGAGGTTGGAGTGAACCTGGATTGCACCATTGCACTCTAGTGTGGGGGGCAGAGCCAGAACATGTCTTAAAAAAAAAAAAAAAAAAAAAAAAAAAAAAGAAAGAAAAGAAAGAAAGAAAGAAAAAGAAAGAAAAGGTATAGCTAAAGAATATATCCCATGTTTTCAATCATGCATAGGGGGTATAGTAAGAGGGAGGCAAAAGTACTATAGAAGCTTGTGTACCTTCAGTATAGTTACAGAACATTGCTTCCTGATAAACTGGTCAAATATCCAGTCTATTTAGCAGCATGGCCCTTAGTGAAGAGGGGTGCCAGACAACTATAGCTGAAAGACATCAACTGGAAATACCATCTAACTAACTTTACCTACTATGCTTCCTGTTCACCAAACAGCCTTGTGATTCTACTGAGGCTTCCTTATAAATTGGTGTGCATGGACTAAATGACCTAATTTTTACAATGTGTAATTGTTTTCTTTATGGTCATATGTATCATTGTTAATTTTTTAAGTTGGACCATGGTTTATATACTGGTCCTTTGCGAATTTGAGTAGTGTGAGACAAAGACGGCTGAGCAGAGTTGGAGTTATTGCTTAAAAATATATCAAGCATGGCTGTAACAAGGAAACCAAGATGGTATGACAAGAAGAGGGTTACATTAAGTTCTGGTAGGAAAAGGATATAGTGAAAGTTTCTAGGGGAACAATAAATAGCTTGGAATGAGCAGAAAGTGTAAAGAGTGTGCTGACTCTTCTTCCTGGCTCTGTGGGCAAAGAGAAGGAGTTTAGGAGATAGTGTGGCTTTCAATTAATGGGAGATAGAATGTTTGTGAAAAGGTTCAAGACTATGCTTGGTTATTTTAACAGTGAAAGGGGCTCTACGAAAGATTGCAGACCAAGTTATCCTAAATTTTCAATTGTAATGTGGGGTAATGGTGCCTTCTACTTTAGCAAAGTCGCTTCTCCAGGTTGGTGGTTTGGTTTGATTCATTACCAAAAGTCTTTGAAGATGAGTAATACAGGTGATTGCAAAGCATTTGGTAAACACAAATTAATATAAAACTCAACATTAGCAACTTTCCAGCAAATGTCTCTGAAGTAAGTGGTGTGTTTTGTGTAAAATTTCATAGAGTGGTTTCTTAATACATTAAAATGTTTTTCTCTTATTACCGATGCTTTCATAGTTGGCTTGATTCACTTGATATCGATGATCTACACTATAATAAAATTTAAGCAGAGAAACTTAATACAGTCTGAATTAGGAACCACAGCTTCACTGGGACTTAATGTATCATGTTGCAGCATAACATTCTAATATGCATAATTTCCTATATCTTGCATTGACTTTGGGGAGTACTTAAATATTCAGCCCAATTCTCTTTTAAGCTTCAGAATACAGTTAACAATGTAATGTCCTGCATGCAGAAGGTAGAAAAGCTCCCCTCCATACCCATATTCTGCAGCAGAGCCAGAAAATGAAGCAACAACTATGTGAAAATCACTCTTGCAGAATTATATCCAGCATATTTTGATAAGACACAAAAGGAAGAAGAAGCAACGTTTTTTGACTATCTACTATGTGAGAGCCCTATTAGTAGTATTTTAATATACTTCAATCATCAAAATATATCTGCAAGTGTAGATATTTATTATTCTTATTTCACTTTTGAGGAAAGTAAGCTCAGAGATGTTGCCAAAGTTAGCACATCTGTGATGGAAGTGAGAATGGAATACAGTTCTGTCTTCAATCTGTTCATATACTTGAATCTACCTAAAATCTACAAAAGCAGGAGAGATCTGTCTGAGAATCCCATAATGGGCATTTTAAAAAGCATTATTTCTTCATCAGACAATTTCAGTGCTGTCGAAGTAGACATGCATTTAAGAAAGGACAAAATCTACACAGCCCCCTTAAAGGCATGAAGAGTGTTATCAGATCAGTCTTTGCTTTCTTGCTTGCTTTTTTTTCTTCATAATAAAGTATCAAGCAACAGTCGTTGCTTTCTTACTGACAATAGTTATGGTTTCAGGACCCAAGCTCTAATATGTTCCCTGACTATAAACTCCTGAGTGCCAGAGGCCATGACCTTGACTTCCCATATCCAATTCATTTCTGGCTTCAAAAAAATCGTGCTCAGAGTCAAGCCACGGTAATATGTAACATGTTATGTTTCAGTTGGTGAATTTTTGCTTCCTTTACACACTGAAGACTCAAGCACCAAATTGTTTCAATTATTTAAAAAATAAACCAATGCTCAGGTTAGTACAGTTTTTTATTTATTTGATACAAGTAAATGGAGAAACTGCTGGCAGTTGCTCACTTCGACAGTGAATAGGGTTTGGCTTGTTAACTGAGTGGCGAAGGATTTGGATATGAATATTTTCAGTTGGCAGTAAGGAGGAGAAAGAATTCTCTATTTTCTTTTTGACATTGTGAGTATAAGGAATGCTTTGTGCTGTTATCCTGACAACCTTACAAATCAAAATAAGAAAGAAATGGTAACCTACAGCTTTCAGTGGAAGATAATAAGTGGGGGGAAAGACAAGTATATTTTCATTCTCAAAAGGGTAAAATCTGTCAGTAGGAGGAAGAGGAACTCTCACTTTGAGGTTAAAGTATAAAATATTAACTTCATATAGCTTCACACGCAGACAGATTAGCATTCACACTAACTTCATGAGGGAGTTAATAAATACAGGTGAAAATGAAGATAACGACTTCAAATAAATAACTGAACAGTCACTTTATAAAGGGGTGTTTTGTATGCAGCCTCCAGAACAGCCCCTAGTGGTTCCTGACTCTTGGTATTCTCATTCTTGTGTAATCCCCTTCTATGGAGTGTGGGCTAGACTTACTTTCTTTGAATGAATAAAATAAGATAGAACTAATGGTGTGTGTCATAAAAGGAAGTATATTCTTTCTCTCTCTCTCCTTCCCTGTCTCTCTCTTTCTCTCACTCTCTTTTTGTCTCTAAGATCATTTACTCTGGGGGAAGGCAGCTGCCTGGTCATAAGTAATCCTATGGAGAGGCCCATGAATTTAGAAACTGAGGCCTCTTGCCTAACAGCCATATGAGTGATCTCAGAAGTGGATCCTCCAGGCCCATTCAAGTCTTTGGATGACTGCAGCCCCAATTGACAGTTTGACTATAGACTCATGACAGACTGAACCAGATCCACACAACTAAGCTGTTCCCAGATTTCTGATCCTGGGAAATTGTGTAAGAAAACTATTTGCTGTTTTAAGCCACTAAATTTGGGGATTAATTTGTTGTACAGCAATAGGTAACTAAAACAAAAGGGCAGGAGTCACAACATGCCAGCCCATCCTGGAAAGGAGAGCCAGGGATTCACTTCAGTGAGAGGAATAGATAGAAACATACTATGTTTAAGTAGATCACTTAAAGTCAGTCTTAATAGCCAGCATGTCAAGCCTGCAGGATCAGAGAGCCAGTAAAATTGGCAGACTTTAGAAGATACCTAAGTATTTAATCTTAAAGGTTGCATGGACACAACTAGAGAGAAGCTAAAATTACCTTATAAATTGGTAGACTCCATAAGACAGTCAATGTGGAAGTTGTTACAGTTATCAGCATTCAATCAGTTAAATATGCATCGTCACCCTCTAGAAATATTTTTAAATGGATAAATTGACACGGGCCAACATATAAAAGGATGTAACTCCAGATTCTAGAAGCACGTTCCTCTTCCTCCTCATCATTCTCTCTGCCACCATCTTAGTTTGAGCTCTCAGCACATCATGTCTAGCCATTAATTGCTACCAGGTTGTTTCTCATTCTTTAGTCTTGTCTCCTAGCTAGACTGTAGGCTACTTAAGGAAAGGATCATGTCTCCTTCAGTAATCTCCTCCAACCACAAGTTATTCTTATTTGAAATGTGAGTCTATATGGACTTATTTCTGTATACCTTCTCTGAAGCCACAAGAATTTTGGATCACCATGCACGAATCATTTCAAGTTGCCACTGTCTTATCCCTAGTGAGATTCAGGGTCGTCTGGATAATTTGCTTCTACCCTCTTCTGCCTCTCTAGACTATTAGCTATGTTCTCTCCAGTTCTTGTGGAGATGTATTGTCATTTTCTTAATGCTGTGAATATTACCATGTGGTGCAAGTAATGGTACTAGATGTTGGAAAGACGTGCTGCCATGGAACAGATAGACATGGATTCTGCATTCTGGTTATTTTCTAGTCACATAGTCTGTACAGTTCTAGGAAAAAAGGTAATTGAACAATAGTATGCTTAAGCTGTGGCATCTTCCAGGATTGTTTGAAGGTACTATCAGTGATGTGTCATGATATTGCCCAAGGGAGGATCTGTTTTTTTATCTGACACTATGCAGTAGGTAACATTCCTTACTAAAGAAGATTCCATAGGACTTTCTTATACAGAATGCTTTTCAAAATAAAAAAATGCACTTACATAAAAGGATTCAAAGCACAAAAATGCTGGAGAGACAGAAATGCAATATCTTAAAAACAGGCAGATAGCAGTTGTCACAGTATATCGAAGGGAGGTAAGACCTTAGAAAATAACTTCTAGGCCGGGCGCGGTGGCTCAAGCCTGTAATCCCAGCACTTTGGGAGGCCGAGGCGGGCGGATCACGAGGTCAGGAGATCGAGACCATCCTGGCTGACACGGTGAAACCCCGTCTCTACTAAAAAATACAAAAAACTAGCCGGGCGAGGTGGCGGGCGCCTGTAGTCCCAGCTACTGGGGAGGCTGAGGCAGGAGAATGGCGTGAACCCGGGAGGCGGAGCTTGCAGTGAGCTGAGATCCGGCCACTGCACTCCAGCCTGGGCAGCAGAGCGAGACTCCGTCTCAAAAAAAAAAAAAAAGAAAATAACTTCTAAAACTTTGGTCTTTAAAAATTTTCATTGGAACAAGTGGATATATAAAGCATATTTTAAAAAGACCTTAATATATATCTTAAATATGATTCACCACAATTTTGTAAAATTACTCTTTCTAATTCATTAGGTGTCCATTTAAAGTAATTTCTTCCAGCAGTCCCTCCCTTGCAGTTGAATAGTTGTTTTTTAAACACAATTTAGAGTAATGCCATAATTAATTATCTATTTCCACCAATAAATTCTGGGCTTTCAATGACAGCAGTGACGTTTCTTAATTAAATGTGTACTGCCAATTCCTACCACAGTACCTCACACATGAAAAGTCGCCTAAAAATATTTGTGGAATGAATGAAAGAGTAAGTAAATGGAGGTAAAAAGGGGTTATCAAACAATTATAACAACCACCAGCCCAGTTATTACATACACGATTTCTTTAAAAAGATAAAACACCTGAAAGAAATGAAATCAGCACGTAGGGCTATTCGAGCTTGTCTGATGATTAATAATTCACTAGGAGCACAAGCATTCATTCATTCTTTTTCATTCATTTCTTCATTTATTACCTTCCTCTTTCATATTCATCAAAGCCAGATTTTTCCTCTCCTGTTTGTCCTCTGGAACCTTCCTTGGGGATTCTTCCTAGGTTTGACCCTGGCAGAGAGACAGTATTTCTAGAACTCACTCTCTTTCTTATCTTTTGCTCTGAAGAGTCTGATATTAAACAGCCCAGCTTGTTTATTCATAACAGGCTGAAATGTTTGAACTTTATTCTGCCAGCAATAGCAATCACAAAAGATGTATAAGCCAAAAAGCGACTTGCGAAGCAGGGTTCAGGAAGATTCTTCTGCTGACAGTGATTGGAATTGCTTTTTCTCTGAAGGTCTGGTGTTGAACAGCCATAGTTTTTTAGAGGAAGGCCGTGAACTGAATGTTAAAGGGTGAGGAGCAATACAATGTCTGTACTTGGTTCCAAGTGGGTGTCACTGGTATGAGTTCAGTGAAGGGAGATGATGTGGGATGGCAGCTCAGGGACCCTCAGTGATGAAGGAAGACATAAGTTATCTTGGGCACAGCGCAGTGGCTCACACCTTTAATCACAGCATTTTGGGAGGCCGAGGTGGGAGGAATGCTTGAGCCCAGGAGTTGGAGACTAGCATGGGAACATGGGAAAACCCTGTCTCTACAAAAAAAGAAAAAATTAAAAATTTAGCCAGGTTTGGTGGCACAGACCTGTAGTCCCAGCTACTTGGGAGACTGAGGTAGAGGATGGCTTGAGCCTGGGAGGTGAAGGCTGCAGTGAGCCATGATTGTGCTGCTGCACTCCACCCTGGGTAACAGAGTGAGACCCTGTCTCAAAACAAAACAAAACAAAAAATAAGTTATCTTTGAAGGCTAGAAGGATTAGATAAGTAAGAATGTATATGACTTGTTTACAGAAAAACATAGACAATAGCTTGGTTGTAGCCGTGGTTCTCAATCTCAACTTCAGAATTACTTTAGGAGCTCAGTAAAATGAAAATTCATGTGATCTGTCAAATGCCCTCCAGCCAAAGCCCACCAGAAGCGTATCTGTAGTTGACGGATTAATTACAAAGAGAAAGATTACACACCGTGGATAACCCATGAACTGTCTCCGTAAAAAGGTATTAAAAAGGATTTGGAATTGTGCTAGGTAAACTTGAGGAGAGTCCAAGGAAACAGGCTTTTGCTCTGGATTAGGTGCTGTCATGAAGCAGAGGCACTTCTATGATTGAGTATCTTAATAATTTTTATCTAGAAGGTGGGACAAACCAAAGAATGCTAAAACTGTAGTTGGCAAAGCAACAGGCAGTCATACTCGCCAGGATGGGGGATATTTGTCTGTTCTTCTGGTTTGCACAATGTTCTTGTTTTTGTCTGTGTTTCTTCTTGATTACAGATTGGTCATCATGATCACCAAACAACCTTGTCTAATGTTGGCATTCTGTGAAATTACTTGTGTTCAACAGAAGTACATCATGGCCTCACTACGAAGCCCAGCCAGCTCCTAGATGTCGGAGACTACTTTCCAATTTCTCAGACGTAGCGCAAGATAGTGATTCACTGGCAGACAAGAAATCTATATCTCTAATAAGATACCTATGTGATTCTGATTGAAGGAATCTAAGACCATGCTTTAATAACTATTCCTATGGTAAGAAGGAGGACTGAAAATGGAGGAGCAGATTGTAAAGATCCTTAAAACACAGACTAATAGGTTTGAACATAATTCTGCCAGCAATAACAACAATTAACGGCATATGAGCAAAGAAGAACATTGCCAAGTAGGGTTCAGAAAGAGTTTCCTGTTGGTAACAAATAGAAAGGTTAGACACTGTCTAAGGATAGGGGTGAGCCTGGGGACAAGCAGGGAGAATAGAAGCAGATAAACCACCACCTAGGAAACTCCTGCAAGAGACCAGGCCTGACAAGACATGAGTTAGTTTAAAACATTGCCAGTGGGAATGGAAAGAAAGTATTGAATGTGAAAGACATTAAGTAATAATCTGAAATCCATTCAAGGGCAGGGATTTATGTTGATAAATTCTTAGCTCCCAGCCCTGTGCTTGGGGACACAATGAGCATCCAGTAAATATTTAAGAACTAAATCAATTAACCAACTAATTGGATTATGTAACTGACATGATGTGGGGGAAGAGGAAGAAGGAAAAATCAGGAGTGATTTAGGGAGGGTTAGGAAGGGAAAATTATTTCAGAAAAGGGAGCATCCACTTTAGTCAAGTTTAATCTCTGTAATGGTGAAATATTCTAGCCAGAAGTTACCGATATGGGTTTGGAATTTGAATTTAAGGGAGAGGTTAAGGTGCTGGGCACGGTGGCTCATGCCTGTAATCCCAGCACTTTGAGAGGCTGAGGCGAGCAGATCACTTGAGGTTGGGAGTTTGAGACCAGCCTGGCCAACATGGTGAAACCTTGTCTCTACTAAAAATACAAAAATTAGCCGGCATGGTGGCGTGCTACTTGATAAGCTGAAGCATGAGAATCGCTTGAACTCAGGAGGCAGAGGTTGCAGTGAGCCGAGATCATGCCATTGCACTCCAGCCTGGACGACAGTGAGACTCTGTCTCAAAAAAAAAAAAAAAAAAAAAAAAGAGGCCGGGTGCGGTGGCTCACGCCTGTAATCCCAGCACTTTGGGAGGCCGAGACAGGTGGATCATGAGGTCAGGAGATGGAGACCATCCTGGCTAACACGGTGAAACCCCGTCTCTACTAAAACTACAAAAAAAAAAAAAAAAAGGAAAAATTAGCAGGGCGTGGTGGTGGGCACCTGTAGTCCCAGCTACACGGGAGACTGAGGCAGGAGAATGGCATGAACCTGGGAGGCAGAGGTTGCAGTGAGCTGAGATGGTGCCACTGCCCTCCAGCCTGGGCAACAGAGCGAGACTCCATCTCAAAAAAAAAAAAAAAAAAAGAGAGAGAGAGAGAGAAAGAGAGGCTAAGGTAGGTGTTGCAGGATAAATAAGTGGGTAGATTGAAGTCATTGGACCAAATAAAATTTTCAAGAGTGGGTAGGTAAAGAAAGAATGGAAGACAGGGTCAGCCTCCCGCTGATTTGCCATGGCAGTTCTTGTTTTCTACTTTAGAAGATGAGTTGACATCAGGGGAAATAAATCATGACTCTTTCAGGAATACAACGTGGGTCTAATGAGAATGGTTTCTGGTGTCATCAGACAGAGTTTCCAGGACACCTCTGTCCCACTCAAGCTGTGACTTTTCCTGTGTTTAACCTAAGTTGAAATTTTCTCATCTGTAAAAAGCTGGTGATAAAAGTAAAGCAAGCTCTTAAAGATAGGCCCAGAAATAAAATTAAAAAAAAATACAAACCTCACATGGCAATGTCTGAGTGATGACATGCAGTAAGAATGGTGAAGCTTCAGTTAGCTGATGAAGATATATTAGTTTTCTCAAAACATCACCTCTTAAGTAGGAATGGCCATCCGCAGTGACTTTAACCTTCCATATCATAGGAAAACAACTATGAATTTAGGCTTATCCAGTTGTTGCCGAAGAGTGGCATTCCCAGAGCACTTTCAGAAACTGAGTATGTAGAAAATAAGAGGGAACACTCTTATCTTGACCAGACAATACTATACTCAATCACTAATAGGATTGTTAAATAAAAGTAAATATATTTGAGATAGCTCTTGCCTGATCAGTTTTGTAAAAATGTATTTTCAGATAGCTCACTTAAAGCATCTGCGTTTCTCATTGAAATCTAACCAAAAGGTGGCGGTATTCTATACAAATGCTAACTAGTCCCTTAACTGTTACCTGTACGTTTTGTAAAACAAATATCACAACAGCATACATTGAGAATTAAATTGCTAAAGACAGCCCCACCCCACACACACACAAAAAAGTGTTACCAGGCTTCACTGAGAAAAACTGAGATTTGCAAGAAAAGATTAAAATGCAATACAGAACACAACCCAGCCCAGTGTGTTAGAGTACTTGTCTACCCACCAAGATTCCTATGATACACTAGATGTCAGAGAGACAGGACGTACCACATCATTTCCACGCTTAATACATACACAGCCTTCTTCTTGCTTATCACACTATCCATCTGAAGAGTCTAAAATTTTTTAGGGCTTCTTCTTTAGACAAATCTTTATTCCCCAGGCTTCTTCCCAGGGTGGCCCTCCAGCTTATCACAACAGTCTGTGTAATCTGTGGGGAAAAAGTACTGGCCTGTTTCTTTTTTTGCTTTGTTTTTGTTTTTGTTTTTTTTTCTTGAAATGGAGTCTCCCTCTGTCACCAAGGCTGGAGTACAGTGGCGCGATCTCGGCTTACTGCAACCTCCGCCTCCTGGTTTCAAGTGATTCTCCTGCCTCAGGCTCCTGAGTAGCTGGGACTACAGGTGCCTGCCATCACGCCTGGCTAATTTTTGTATTTTTAGTAGAGATGGTGTTTTGCCATATTGGCCAGGCTGGTCTTGAACTCCTGACCTTGTGATCCACCTGCCTCGGCCTCCCAAAGTGCTGGGATTACAGGCCTGAGTCACCGTGCCCAGCCTGGTCTCCTTTTTAAGATGTCCAAGTTTTAGGCTGGGTGCAGTGGCTCACATCTGTAATCCCAAAACTTTGGGAGGCTGAGGCCAGCAGATGGTTTGAGCTAAGGAGTTACAGACGAGCCTAGGCAACATGGTGAAATCCCATCTCTACTAAAAAATACAAAAATTAGCCAGGTGTGGTGGCGCTGCCTGTGGTCCCTGCAACTGGGGAGTCTGAGGTGGGAGAATCACTTGAACTCAGGAGGCAGAGGTCACAGTGAGCCAAGATCATGCCACTGCACTCCAGCGTGGAACAGAGTGAGACCCCGTCTCAAAAAAAAATTTTTTTTCTAGGTTTTAATTCAAGCTGCATCCTAATCAGAAAAATGGAAGAAACAAATATTAATTGAGCATCTACCATGCACTAAGATATTTGTCATCTTGCTTAAGTGGTAAAGGAGACCCAATAGGGTAAATATTCTTAGTCCCACCTGATAGATAAGGAAAACTGAGGCTCAGAGAAACTAAATAACCTATCCAAGCCCATGAACTGGTAACTAGGATATAAACATTTAAACCAACTTTGAAGTTCTCAGTTCTTTCAATTATATAAACTTCTATGACTACATACTATTTATATTTCTTGATTGTTTGATATTATAATGGGGGGGAGCTACTACAATTTACAAACAATTTTTAGGGTGTCATGGGATATTTTTGTAAAGATAATTTTAGTAGTTCACAGCATAAGTTAGATGTGAAGTATAAAGATCTGGAAGTATATATTCTAGTAAGTGTATTTTAGTTAGATTGAATAAAGTAGCTATATTGTGACATTGTTCAGTTTTATACTCAAAGCTTAATGTGGGAGAAAAACACTGAATTACAACATATGATCAGTATCCATACCTTATTTTTATGCATTATCCTACATTTTTTTTTCCCCAAGGGTCTGCATTTTCCAATGCTGTTTAAGAGTTTTAGATTCCCTAGTATTATGTTTTTCCAGCCGAAGTCTTCGACAGTCTCAGTCAAAATTCAATTGATGTCGTGGGTTGATTTTTTTTTCCTTTTTGTTGAAACAGTCTATTTCTCTGGAATATTTTAAGGATGTTACCATTTCCTGCTGGGTGGGACATTTTTTGGCTATGCTGTTTGCTTAAACTATGAAGCCATTTCAAGTAGACGTGTTTTATCATCCTTTTCTCCTCTTTAGAGGAACCTCCCTGTAATTTAAGGTTGTTAATAACCTCACCAAAGTGACATTTTCTAATATTGATTTATTTTTCTCATTGGAAACACAGAATGAAGAACAGTGGTTTTTCAGCAGTAATTCTAATTCTAACCTATTTAAAAACTACAGTGAATTGTTGACTACTCTCTTAATGAAACGATGCCATTTATTATTATTTATTTATTTCTGAAATGACATTATTAAAGGGAGTTCTTTTAAACATAAATATAAAGCAAATAATTTTGAAAATACATGAGAGAAAGAGCTAATAATAAATAATGCTAATAGTGCCTTAAAATAGAGCTTATCCATTTTGAGGGTTGAAAACCAAAACATATGTCCTGAGGTTGCTTTTGGAGAGCAAAAGGCATTGGTATTAAAGCACTTCCACAAGTATTTAGGGCCTGCATATTATTATTTTCCCCATTGTTATTAGCAAGACGCTTTATTCACACAAAAAAGAATGTGGCATGTTTTCTCATTTATATGTCATCATATAATCAAATCTAGTGACATGCTCTTTGGGAACTTACTAATGCAAGAGAATAAAAATGACAACAACTGCATTAGGCCAACAAATACAGTGAATCATTAAAGGTGGAGGAAAGAATGGACATCTTTTCCCTTTCACAGATGTAAACTTGAGCGCTGTTTTGTAAGTTATTTCAATATTTTCTGCTCCACTGAGAGATTTTTCTATTTTGAAATTGCCTTGAAAGTGTATCCTGACATATTAATATATTACCCTTAGCTGCATTCCAGCATGATGCTAACAAAAGCCAACTAAACCTTCTTCCATCATACTCTTGCTCCAGCCACCGTCCTAATGTAATCCTTTGTTCTAGACCCCATTGGCTTAAAGCGTGTGGGAGGATCAGGGACCCTGGGAAAACAACTCACAGAGCATGTTATACTGATGAGAGCAAGCACCGCCCTCTCACACCATGCAACAGATTCCTTATTTCCCAAAATTATAGGGAAAGTTCTAGAAAGTACTGGACTGGTAGTCAGGAAACTGAGGTTCTAGTTCTAACTTCATTTCTAACTTATTAGGCAATCCTTGGCCTCCCTTAGTCTTAATTTCCCAATGAGTAAAATGAAAGAATTTTAGGTTAGTCTTCTAGATGTAAGGGTTTTTAACAAGGCTGACAAAAATCTGTATTTAATGACATAATTCAATTGGAATAACTACAAATTTTCTAGGTAGAACACTGAGCACTAGCAAGGGGACTGCACTCATCTGCTGAGTGATGTTTTGAAGCTCTCTAAACTGTATTACCCTTCCCAAATATCAGAGCATCATACAATACATTTTATCCTACGAGCACGCATGCCATGAGAATGAGTAAAATTCCCAGTTACAAAACTGCTTAGAGCTCTTTGGAAATAATCTTCAGTGAACATACAATGTATAGCTAGCTAACCATAAGAATGCTTAAATATGTATTCTAACAAAACATGCTAAGAGAGCTACCAGTCTGAAAGAAGAAAAAAAATTAAGTGAAAAACAATTTTATTTTCTTTTAGAGAAGCCCCAAATGTTTATCTCATCTATTATGAAATTAATTTTTTAAAGGACTTTGTTTTATCTATTTCTTATTTTTAAAGAGTCTTTTACAGAGCAGTTGTACGTTCACAACAAAGTGAAGAGGAAGATACAGAGATCTCCTATACAAATTCCTCTACTTCCCTGCCTCCACTTAAGCACCATATCCCACATTATCATCATCCCACACCAGGCTGGCACATTTGTCACAATTGATGAACCTACATTGACACACCACAATCACCCGAAGTCCCAGGATTCAGTCTCATTGTTATACATTCTATGGAAAAATGTCTAATGATATGTATCCATCGTTATAGTATCCCACAGAGTGTCTTTACTGCTCTAAAAATACCCTGTACTCCACCTAGTCATCCCTCCCGCCTCTTCCAAACTCTGGCACCACTGATCTTTTTACTGTCTTCATAGTTTTGCCTTTTTCAAAAGGTCATGTAGTTGGAATCATACAGTATGCAACCTTTTCAGCTTGGCTTCTTTCACTTAGTAACATGCGTTTCAGTTTCCTTCAGTCTTTTCATGGTTTGATAGTTCATTTCTTTTTAGTGCTGAATACTATTCTGTTGTCCGGATGTACCATAGATTACTGATTACTTATCTAATCACCTACTGAAGGACGTCTTGGTTGCTTCTGTGTTTTGGCAATTATGAATAAATCTGCTATAAATATCTGTGTAAAGATTCTTGTGTGGGCATAACTTTTCAACTCCTTTGGGTAAATACCAAGGATTGTGATCATTAGATCATATGGTAAAGTTTGTTTAGTAAGAAACCATCGAATTTTCTTCCAAAGTGGCTCCACCATTTTGCATTCCCACCAGCAATGAATGGGAATTCGTCTTCCTCCACTCGCCAATATTTGGTGTCATTGGTATTCTGGATTTTGGCCATATCAATAGATGTGTAGTGTTACCTCATTCTTAAGTTTCCATTTCCCTAATGACATGTAATGTGGAGCATCTTTTCATATGCTTATTTGCTATCTGTATGGCTTCTTTGATGATGTGTCTGTTAAGGTCTTTGGTCCATTTTAAAATCAGGTTGTTTTCTTATTGTTGAATTTCAAGAGTTCTTTGTGCATTTTGGGTAACAGTCCTTTATCAGATGTGTCTTTTACAAATATTTTCTTCCATTCAGTGGCTTGTCTTCTCATGTTCTTGACATTGTCTTCCATAGAGCAGAAGTTTTGAATTTTACTGAAGTCTGTCTTATCAATTATTTCTTTCATGGATTGTGCCTTAGGTGTTGTACTTAAAAACTCATTGTCATACCCCAGGTCATGTAAGTTTTCTCTGATTTGATTTTCTAGGAGTTTGGTAGTTTTGCATTTTACATTATGTCTGTTACCCTCTGTCTATTTTGAAGATTAAGAATAGGAAATATCATCTTATATTCAATAAATTTAACAACTATGTAGGAGTGGCAGAGATTAGAGAGGAAACAAAAGATGAACATGGGGAAAAAGAAAAATGAGGCAGATAAAGACATCCCCAAAGCTAGAGAAAGAGGCAGAGAAGCCACAAACAGATCGGCACGGGAAACATCAGAAAGACCCCCTACAAAAGTTGATAAGTGGAAAGGCAAAGGCAGACTGGTACTCCACAAATGGAACACGAGTCATTCTAAGAGAAAGGTGTTCATGGAGAAATAGCTTGGTCAATGGCCTTTAATGAAACAGATAGAGTTCATGAACATCCTAGCTAGTTTTGTTTGTTTGTTTTTTCTTTTCTTTTTCTCTTCTACTTGATTCGTCAGGTTTGTTGTTTGATACTCCTTAGCGGATTTCAACTTCCATGGCCTCTGTCCTGCTCATACTAGCTAGTTTTAAGTAATGACAGACATGAAAATGATAACTTCTTGGTACTTACTTCTGGGCCAACCGAAGAGGAACTGAAGACAGAATCATAGAATCCCTGATGTTATGTCAGTTAACAAAGATTAGCTTCTTTAATGAGTATCCTTGTTATCATAAAATGACAGGAACTAACTAGAAGTTTATATATCCCTCCTCCAGAAAAAGAGTGAGAAAAACCGAGGACAACAAACAATGTTTACAAAATATTTTGTTCTCCGTGGGAAAAATAAATAATTTAAAAATTTTTATGGAAGTAATTTATTTATGATTTTAAAATGTATACAACTGTCAACATCAATCTCTTTTATATTATTAACTTAAAATAGAATTTTTAAATATTTAAGTATTGTTCATTTTTTAACTGTTATAGTTGACAGCATAACTGTTACTTTTTAAAAAATATCTTTATCAGTTGGAGATGTAGATATTTATGAGTGAAATTACATGATTCACTTTAATCAAATCTGGTAAAAAATTTGTGCAGGGTATATAGATAAAACAAGTGGCAAAATATTGATAATTGAGGAATTGGGAGGTGGGTACATAAAGGCTCATTTCATTATTCTCTTTAATTTTGTGTATGTTTGACAATTTTCCATAACAAAAACTTAAATTATTTTTCTTTTAACTGCGTCAATTACATATAAAATATTTCACTGTGTTTTGAAGTGGCTCAAATGAATGCAGAATCTCAGTTTCACAGTATCGTGAAAGAATCTTCGGTAATTTTTGTTACAGAAGTTTCTTTGATTCCTACTTTTTTGCGGTGATTTCTATGATTTTATTTTTCATCATCCAAGTTTTATTTTCAGAACAGCTCAACTGTGTTTTTGTAAATTTCCACTTCAGAAACACAGGAAATCCTAAAAGATGGATGAGAACCAGGTACTGAGTGTATGGTTTTTCATTGTGTTTTATTTAACCTAAGTACCAAATTCTAAAAGCAGAAGTGGAAGTGTCTTTATGCCCTGGTTAAAGATGTCTCAGTTGTTCCATGAGAAACCTGGAGAAAGAGCTGGATTTGGAAGCCTTGCTTTGGCTATCACCTGAGACTGGTATCCTAGAAGTGCAGTGCTAAGTCTCCTGGAGAAGAATGCTTGCCTCTTACTCACACACTGCTTTATTTGCAAGTTGAAGTCTCAGAGGAGACTGCCTGTCTACCCAGCTGCAGAATGTGTATGCAATGATTGCATCTGTTGACATGGAAACTGAAATATAACCGATAAACTACACACCCCAAACAGATTAAAATTGACTTGGGAAAACTATGTAGGGTTATTACAAAATTTATGATAAACCATCTTTTTGCTGCACCTCCCTCTATTTAAAATGATAGCCTATGAAGTAAAATTTTTGTAGAAATCATTCTCCCTAACAGAGTTTGGTGGTAGCAGCCAGATTATTGCTGAATCAATCCTTAAAGTGGCATAAAATAGCTGCACGCTACAGCAGATGGATGAATGATAGAAAAACACATATGCTAAACATATATGTATAAGGCTACTGACATATTTATGAAAAGTTATAAGTCCACATAATCTAGGCCCAAATATGTTTGAACATGATAAAAATATAACTGATTTGTTTTAACATGATTTACTATTTCAGATACATATATCTACTGTCTTGTTTAATTATATCAACCTAAACATAACAATAGCTATTACTTATTCAGCACTTACTATTTGTGGTAAACTATGTTAAGCTTATTTTATTTAATTCTTGCTATAATTCAATAACTGGAGCCTTTTATTTTTACCCCCACAGTAGATGAGAACTGATCTCAAAGAAGCAAGATATCCTGGTCTATAATAGTATGGGATGTGAACCTTGGTCTGAGTAGCTTTAAACTTTAGTTGTATAAACCTCACTTTATTGACTCTCATTTTTACTATGATGAAAAAAGCTTATTATAACACTGGTAGCCTGTAATGGTGGTATTAGGAGAGCTTCCAATGACATGTTTATATAAAAAGTCTCTACTATACCCAGCTTAAATTTTGCTTGCATGCTTCTATTTCTGACATATCGTATTGTAAGCTCTTAGAGGATAGGAACTGAAACTATCATACTTCACAAAGAAAGATGTATAAGTGGTGCTTGATGATTACTCATAATCATTAAAAATCACACAGCTATAGAGAAGTAATAATTAACACTTTTGTAGAAAATTTGTTGTTTAAAATGGAGACACATTTTTATTTTTCTTGCTGCAATGTGCATATCATGTCTAGGGAGCTAGAACTAGTCGTGCAGGGAAACTAAAAAGTTATGATTGATAATTCTTTCAATGTATATACTTAGCAAAGCCTTTTTTGTTTTGTTTAGTTTTTGGCCAAGGACCAGGATTACGGTCATTTGATAGCAACAACACATTTTTAAAATTTTTTTCTAGGAAAAAATTTAAAGGGCAGTGTATACTAAGGAAGAAGAGCAAACTGGATACTTGAACACTTTTGAATTTTGATTGTTTATTGAATTTGTTATGCATTCGAGATTTTAAAAACAACCTCCCATATTATAAAGAGCAAGAGGACAGCCGACAAAGGACATGTCCTACAGAAATTTCGAACAGTTTATTTTATCTTCTTTCAAGTCAAAGGACTGGAGGATCTTTCTTCCCACTTGCTGCTTTGAAGATTCATAGGGAGGGGAGGTTATTTTGCAGACAGCCGAAATAAAGTTCCAATATTCTAAATTCCATCTTTGGAAATGAATTGTAGCTTCTAAAATTGGTAGTTCTAATGGTCCATGTATATATGGAATGTGAAATGGCCTAGGAATTATAATAACTGAATCTTTGGTTAGTCTCTCTTCTGCCATTACCTGGCTATGGATCTCAGACATTTCTGGGCCGCTGTTTTCTCAACTGTCAGATCTCAGTAGGGGGTGCCAAATAATCTTAAGTATTCCTTTCAGCTCCAATTAGACTCAAACCTTGTGGTACAATGTTTCTGGCTGACCCAACCCCTATCCACAATTTCTTTCTTCTTAGACATCTTCCAGTATTGGCCCAGGAGTAACCATGTGTCTAGTTCTGATCAATGAGCTGTTACTGGCTGTGACTCCAGGAAAACTTTTAAGATAGACTGGACTGGAATGTTCCTTTTGGTTTTTTTGTTTTGTTTTGTTTTGTTTTGTTTTGTTTGTTTCTCTGAGACGGGGTCTTGCTCTCTGTCAGCTGGGCTGGAGTGCAGTGGTGCAATCGCACAGCTCCCTGCAGCCTCTACCTCCCAAGCCTATGTGATCCTCCCACCACAGCCTCCCGAGTAGCTGGGACTACAAGCCTGTGCCACCACAACTGGCTAATTTTTTTGTATTTTTTGTAGAGATGAGGTCTCACCATGTTGGCCAGGCTGGTCTTAAAGTCCTGGGCCCAAGCAATCCTCCTGCCTTGGCCATCAAAAATGCTGGGATTACACAGATGGCCACTGTGCCCAGCCCCTTTTGGTTTTTTGAACCTGTCTCCTTCTTGCCTTCAACAAATGCAGTGCCTAGAGGGACAGCAGGTAACTTGTAACCGTGAAGTGACAGGCTAATACTTAGGACAGCAGAGGCAGGAAGATGAGAAGAATGTGTGTCCCTAATGCTTCCTTGGGAAGCTGCACCAACATTGGACTGCCTATATCTGGATTTCTTTTATATGAGAAAAATAAAGCCACAGTTTCAGCCACTGTGGTAGGGTTTACCATTAGTTGCAGCAGAACTTATGCCTAACTGATATATCTAATACAACACACAAAAGTAACATGCTGTAAATTGAAGAATGATTCTTATGGGGGCTACAAAGATTAAAACCATGACTGCTTGCTCTAGGAGCTTGTAATTAACAGAAAACAAAAGACAAGCACTGAAACAGCCACAATACAAGATAATACATTAAGAAGAGGCACAGTACTAACATTTTAAGCAGGATGTAGTCATATTTGCTTTCAAGGAGAGGTGTGGAAAAATTAAGAAAAGAGCCTTAAAAATATACATTTAGTATTCTTAGAAGTTTATGCTGCCTCCTAATAATGACATCTTTTCTCATTAGATTATCAATATAGAACTAATAATTAGATATAGGGCTTTAATGCTGACCTATATATTATGCTGATCTCACTAGGATGTTAGATTGTCTTGGCTTGACCTTCAAACTAAAATTGTAGCAAAATTTTTAAAAATAAAATATTTTTAAAATTAAAATTTCATATTTTTGAAATGAAACAGACTATGGTAACCCCATTTCATTCTGCTTGATCAGCTGCTGGCTTATACAGCTACTCCTTGTGCCCTGGTAATTTGCTGTTTGGTACAAATATGTACTAAACTCATGCCTGTCCTTCCTTTCTTTTACACACTTGCCTCCACCACTCCCAATGCAACCCTTACCCTAACTATTCGATTCTTTCCCCAGATGGTGTAATCTGGTAACTGATTCAACATTGATGAGTTAGTAAATGAAAATGGCTTAGTATGGTACCAGCTCTCTCTCAGTATACATAGTTTTATAACATCTGACCAAATGAAGATAAACCTTGATCTCAAATGGGTTAAAGGAAGCTTTAAAAAATGCCAATGTGTGTGTCCTCTCATCTAACCCGGTTTGAATTCAATTGGTCTCCCGTGTGATGCAGGCGTGGGTAGGTTTATTCGTTTTGAAGAGAAACCAGAGCATAGGCATGGGTAGGTTTAAAAGCATCCCAGGTATTGCTAATGTACAGTCAAGGTTAAAAACCAGTGGTCCAATCTACATTCAATATGTGTCCACCAGGTGCCTGACATTTGTAGTTACTCTATAAAGCTACCCTGGGCCTTGAGGGATTAGACACCTAAAACAGGAATCATTTTGCCCTTGAACTAAAAAGGGAGTTTATTGAAAGAATACTGGATTTTCCCAAGAAAAACACAAGTAACGGTGTTTCTATAGGGTCTATATCCAGTATCAGGAAAGCTGACAGGAACCGACAGCAGCACACTCTCATGTACTCTCTCTCTCTCTCTCTCTCTCTGTTTATTCTTTGTTTTTTCCCTCATATATTTGGTCCATCCTGCTCTTTCAGCAGCCCAGCTTTCTCTGCCTCTTCAGCTATAAAGGACAGTGCTATGGCTACCCAAGGTCACTGCATACATTATACATTTGGGCCCAGCATCTGAAGCTGCACCTACCTAGAGGGCTACCTTTTTCTGTTGGTTGGTTTGTTTTGTTTTGTTTTGTTTTGTTTTGAGACAAGGGTCTCACTTTGTCACCCAGGCTGAAGTGCAGTCGTGCAAACACAGCTCGCTGCAGCCTCAAATTCCTGGGCTTGAGTGATCCTCCTACCTCAGCCTCCTAAGTAGCTGGGACAACAGGCACACGTGACACCAAGTCAGCCTGGCTAATTTTTGCATTTTTCATAGAGATATGGTTTCTCCATGTTGCCTAGGCTGGTCTCAAACTCCTGAGCTCAAGCAATCTGCCTGCCTCAGCCTCCCAGCATGTGAGTCACCATGCCCAGCCAGGGCTGCCTTTAGACATATATCAATGTAAGCAAAGAGGTCAGTCTGGTGGGACCCACCCTCACAGGTATATCACTACTGGCTATGGGCAACAATTCTCTAGTTCCCAGCTCCTCCATTAGGAGACAGACTTAGGTTAAAAAACTTTTTTTTTTTTTTTTTGGTCCCAAGAACATTGACTCTGGAGAGAGAATCTAGCCAGCCCAGCATGATCAGGTTTCCATTCCTGATTGATTTGCTTATGTTCCAAGAAAGAGGCTAATCTGGTAGAAGCACAGTTGCAGAGGACTCACCTGGTATGAGGAAGAAGACATGTTCAAAAAAGGAGATCATTTATGAGGCAGGCAGTTAACTGAAAAGGTCTACTTGATTGCTCAAAGAGCTAACTTTAGACTATGCAAGATAGTTTAAAATTCAAAATATCTCTTATAAGCTGTCAGTGGAATAAGCATATGGGGGAAAAAGTGGTTATATCTGACTGGTGTGTTCTAGAAAAGCATCATGGAAGAGATAGAAATTTTACAGACAATGTGGAGAAAGAGGCAGCCTGGATAGGCAGAATGATTACAATAAATGAAGGCATAGAGGTAAGAATGGGGACTCTTTGAGGTTGATTGGACTATACAATTTAGAATGTAGTGGGAGGTAAATCTGGGGCCAGACTGCGGAGATTTCCAAAATTCAGGCTGGGAGAAAAGACTC
The DNA here is from genome assembly GCF_003255815.1 of Theropithecus gelada. Lineage (NCBI taxonomy): Eukaryota > Metazoa > Chordata > Mammalia > Primates > Cercopithecidae > Theropithecus > Theropithecus gelada. The sequence continues at coordinate 110,460,604 of NC_037676.1, forward strand.
CTTCTAGAACAGGTATGTTTTTTTGAGCAAGAGAAATATATAACCTCTCTCTCTCTCTTTTTTTCTTTTCTTCCTTTCCTTTCCCTCCCTTCCTTCCCTCCCTCCCTCCCTCCCTTCCTTCCTTCCTTTCCTTTCCTTTCCTTCCTTCCTTCCTTCCTTTTTCTTTTTTGACAGTCTCTCTCACTCTGTCACCCAGGCTAGAGCGAAGTGGCACAATCACAGCTCACCACAGCCTTGACCTCCCAGGCTTAGGTGATACTCTACCTTATCACCTCCACGTCAACCTCCTGAGTAGCTAGGACTACAGGCACCCGCCACCAAGCCTGGCTAATTTCTGTATTTTTTTTTTTTTTTTTTTTTTTTAGTAGAGACGGGGTTTCGCCGTGTGGCCTGGCTGGTCTTGATCTCCTGGGCTCAAGCTATCTGCCCGCCTCTGCCTCCCAAAGTGTGAGTATTACAGGTGCAAGTCACCACATATGGCTGAGAAATATATAATCTGACTTGTATTTTAGGAGGATGGATCTTTTCTAAGGTATAAAGTAACAAAGATGACAGATTCTGAAAGTGGATGAGTAGATCAAACAAGAGACAAGACGGGGTCTCTTCTAGGTTGGTGGCAGTAAGAATAAAAAATAAAGAAATTGAAGGCATTTTTGAGGACAGTGGGAATATCAAGCAGCATGCCAGAGGCAAGGAGAGAGCTGCTTGGATTAGGAAGCATATTCTCAGGGTTGTGGCTTCATTCGAGTATGGTAAAGTCAATCTTCTATAACAAGTTACTTTTTAAAGTGCCCTATTGAATTTGTGTATTTTACTAGATTCAGTCCAATAGTCATTCACTCAACAAACATTTATTGAGTGCCCAATTTGATCAGACTTTTATAGTAGGAGGTGGTTCAGATAAGATGAGTAAGATTAGTCTCTTCTAATGAGGATGTAGACAGGAAAACAATGAATGAGAAGACACCATAAAAAGGCCAGATTACTTCATAGGGCTGCTGGGAAGATTAAATGAGATCACGTCTGTAAAATGCTTAGTTAGGCACAGTGCCTGGTACCTAGTAAGCGCTCAGTAAATAGTAGTTATTATTCCATACAAAATCCTGTGAGAGCAAAAAGAAGTGATGAACTGTCTTAGAATGTTGAGGACAGCTTCAGTGAGGAAGTCAGATAATTAACCAGGCAGAGACAAAGATGGACATTCTAGATGGAAAAACTTGCATGAGGAAAAGCATGGTGTGTTGTGACAACACAAAGTATAACCTGGACAGAGTATAGAAGGGGCATTTAGGAGTGGCACGTATAAGACTAGCAAGGTAAGTTGGGCCTAGATTTCTGAGGACCTCGAATGTGAAGCAAAGTTTAGACTTTGCATTTTAGGCAATCAGAAGCAATGACTGGTTTTCCAGCAGAGAGGGTGTGAGCAGATTGCTTATTAGGAAAATCACCCAGGGTAGTCTGGAGGATGGATTAGGGGTGAGAGGTGAGAAATAGGTCAGAGGCAAAACAATCATTAAGCTGCTTAAATTGTTCAGACAAGTCAAGTGAGGTGAGGGCATGAATCAAGATTGTCGAAGTGGAAATGGAGTGGGAGAAAAAAATGATAAAGCTCTAAAAGTTTATGAGATTATGTTTTAAAATTTTTTATCGAATTCAAAATGTGTTGCATTTTTACCAGCTCACTATTATAATATTAATCTCTTCTAAAACACAGGGAAGATCTTACTTTAGGGAAAAAACAAACCAAAACAAACCTTCACAAATATAACATCCATTATAACATTTCGGGTTGGATTACTTGCTTACATAGTGTGCAAAAGTAATTTCATGTAAATATTTTAATGAGTTGTTTCCATTTTGTGTATTCTTAACAATGTTACTTACATATTTGAAGATTATGGAATAGATACAGGCAAAATCTAAGTATTCTGGTGCTCTGATGAAGAATATCTTTTCTTACTGCATTACATGATAACTACACAGATGACCTAGACACTGGTTGCACATGGAGGCACCAGTAGCTTTCCAGGTTGACAACTAACTAAGGCTCACCTTCCTGACCCTTGGAAAAGATTACGGGGTAATTGTCAGAACTACCAGAGGTCTTATTAATGTAATTATGTGTATGGTAATATCCATTCATTGAAAACCCAATTAACTAGAACTTTGAAATAATAAGACCTTTTTGACTGAGTGCAGTGGCTCACACCTGCAATTCCAGCACTTTGGGAGGCCGGGGTGGGTGGATCACTTGAGGCCAGGAGTTTGAGACGAGCCTGGCCAACATGGTGAAACCCCATCTCTACTACAAAAATTAGCCAGGCGTGGTGTGTGCCTGTAATCCCAGCTATTCGGGAGGCTAAAGCAGAATTGCTTGAATCCAGGAGGCAGAGGTTGCACTTAGCCGAGACTGTGCCACTGTACTCCAGCCTGGGCTACAGAGTGAGACTCTGTCTCAAAAAAAAAAAAAAAAAAAGACCTTTTTTATAGTCCTATGTATAACTCGTCCTCATAATGAAAGCCCCTGTCAAAGCTATAAAATCTTGTATTTTACTTTAAAACAAACCAGAAACATATTTTATTTTTTAAATTATTTTTGTTATCTTTTTAAAATTAAACATTTATATTGATAATTAGAGATTCATATTCAGTTTTAAGAAATAATATAGAGAAATCCCTTGCCTTGTACCCTTTGCCCAGTCTCCCCTAATGGCAGTAGCTTGCAAAAGTATAATATAACAACCAGGATATGGCTATTGACATAGGGTAGGCCATTTCTGGGTTCTCTATTCTATTCCATCAAACTACCCACATTTTCCTCCATCAATAGCACACCATTCGATTACTATAGCTATATAATAGGTCTTAACATTGAGATAGAGTGATTCCTCTCACTTTATCTTTTTTTTCAAAAATTTTTTAGGTATTATAGAGTCTCATTTTAGTGCCTTTCATATTTGACTTATTTGAAAAATTTGAAATCCAGGTATATAATATATGGCAATTCCTATAAGCCACAATATTTAATTATTATAATCTCATTACTCAAAATTCTGAATAAACAGGATTTTACTTTTAGACCTTTCTTTTAGGATAGTATTACCATAAGCTAGATTACAAAAGCAAGTGATGGAATCTTCTCTGTCAGTATTTGAAAAACATCTATTCCCATTTAGATATGCCATGAATATCTCAGGTCTCATAATTCTAAGATATTCATCCTTTAACATAATTGTAAATGCTAAAAGTTTTAATATGTTAAACCAATAGGGTGTTCTGTAAAATGTTCTGTTTTATCGACCTTTAGCCATATTTACCTACCTATAACCTTTATAAAGCAATAAATAACTGCAAGCACAGAACATGAACAAATCCCAAGACTAGCTTATTGAAATGTAACTTTGTCTTTAAAGAATCTGCTGTGCCATTTACCTTTTGAAAAGAAAGGCCAAAAAGGACAAACAAAGCTTCAGAAATGGAAGCTCTGATATTAAATGTACTTGAGTGTGGCGGATATATCTTTATTCATGAGAACGCATGTTTTAACTGGGGGTGCTCTTTTGTAATTGCCTGATTTAATAAATGGGTCAGAATATCTGAGATAAATCTGCAAACTGTGGAATACACTTGCCAATTACTGAATTTTAAAACAATTGGCATCGTAAAATTATATGCAACCTCCTTTGATATGTGGTACAGCTAATTTTTTTTTTGAGGTAGAAGGAGTTTTTATTTTCTCCCAGACAATTGATTAAAATATTCGCAGTGCCTTTAAATAATAAAACAGGCTTTTAACACAGTGATCTTTTACTGCTGAAAAATGCGAAATCTAACCCTATCAGAAATCACTGCAGCTTATAATCAAAAGAAACAATATAAAACAAAAATATCCTCGCCAGACTTGGCAATGCTTCATAAAGTCTTTAAGCAAAAAGGGTTTTTTAAAATTTTTATTTTTATCAGCTTTATTGAAGTATAATTGACATAAAACAAACTGCATATATTTAAGTGCATAAAAATAAATAATAGTCCATAGTAATATATTTTACACTTAAAAGTTTGCTAAGAGGGTAGGTCTCATGTTGTGCTCTTACTACAATAAAGTAAAAAAAAGTGTATAGATTTTGATGTATGCATACCCCTGTAAAACTATCACCACAAGCTGGATGATAAACATGTCCATTACCTCCAAAAGTTTCCTTATGCTTCTTTTTATTTATTTATTTAAATTTCAGATTCAGGGGGTACATGTGCAGGTTTGTTACATGGGTATATTGTGTGATGCTGAGGTTTGGGCTTCTAATGACCTGGTCACCCAAGTAATGAGCATAGTACTCAACAGGTAATTTTTCAACCCTTACCCCACTCCTACCCTCCCACTTTCCAAATCTCCAGTGTTTATTGTTTCCATTTTTGTGTCCATGTGTACTCACTGTTTAGCTCTTACTTACAAGTGAGAATATGTGGTATCTGGTTTTCTGTTTCTGCATTAATTTTGCTTCAGATAATACTCATGCCTCTTTTTAATTCTTCCTACCTCTCCTTCCCCAGCCCAGGCTACCACTGATCTGCTTTCTGTCACTATATATTAGTTTGCATTCTCTAAAATTTTATATAAATGAAATTATGCACAGAGTATTTACTCTTTTATTGTTTGGCTTTTTTTTTTTTTTTTTTAGTTTTTTATTCTGGGATTCATTCATGTTGCTGTATGTATCCATTACTTTTCATTCCTGAAGAATGGATATACTACATTCGCTGATCCACTCACCTGTTGATGGGGCATTTGCATAATTTCCAGTTTTTGGCTATTACAAATAAAAGTGCTGTACATAGTCGTATACAAATCTTTGTATGGTTCCATTCAAATGTATGTTTCATTTTTCTTGTGTAAATACCTAGGAGTGAAATGACTGGATTGTACAGTAGGTGTGTGTTTAACTTTTTAAGAAGCTGTCCAAAGTTTTTCCAGAGTGGCCGAGCCACTTCAATTTCCACTAGTGGTGAATGACAATTCCAGTTGTTCCATACTTCACCAATACCTGATATGGTCATTTTCATTGTAGACTCTCTGTTGGGTGGGCAGTGGTATCTCATTGTGGTGTTAATTTGCACTTACTTAATGACTAATGATATTAAGCATCTTTTAATATGCTCATTTTCTATTCATATATTTCTTTGATGAAGTATCTGTTCTTTTTTTTTTTAAATGAGTTGCTTTTGTATTATTGAGTTTTGAGAGTTCTTTTTATATTCTGACTATAAGTTGCATATTAGATACGTGATTTTCAAATATTAAGTTTCATTTTATTGTTTTCTCTTATGGATTGTGCCTTTGGGATGCCAAGGTGGGAGGACGGCTTGAGGCCAGGAGTTCAAGATCAGTCTGGGCAACATAGTGAGACCCTGTCTCTAAATAATAATGTAATAATAATATATTAGGTCAGTGTGGTGGTGCATGCCTGTAGTCCCAGTACTTTGCAGGCTGAGGCAGGAGGATCACTTGAGCCCAGGAATTTCAGGCTGCAGTGAGCTGTGATTGCATCACTGCACTCCAGCCTAGGCAACAAAGTGAGATCCTGTCTCAAAAAAGAGAAATATTTGTCTAACCCAAAGCCCAAGATCTCAAAGGTCTTATCTTATATTGATATTTAGAAGTTTTTTAGTTTTAAGGTTTTACATTAAATATTTGATCCATTTTTAGTGAATTTTTGTATATGGTAAAGAGTATGAATCAGAGTAGGTTTTTTATATATGCATATTCATGTGTTTCAGAAACATTTGTTGAAAACAATTATCTTTTTCCATTACATTGCCTTTGGACCTTTGTCAAAAATTTGCCTATGCATGTGTGGATTTATTTCTGGACTCTCTATTCTGTTCCATTGATCTGTTTGTCTATCTTTATGCCAGTTCTGTACTATCTTGAGTACCATTGTGCCCTGAAATCAGATAGTATTTGTCTTTCAACTTTGTTCTTCTTTAGTTGGTTACCCAGCTATTATGGCAGAGAATAGAAAACATCTCTCAGTTATTCTAGTTGGTCCTGAGTAGATGGAATCAAAAATTCAGTTCAAGATGGCTCTGTGAGGGATGTGGTCACAGGTAATATACGGTGATGTTTTATTACTTGTATCTTGGACTTTGTTGAACATAGACCATGTTTCAATTATTATGGCTGGAACCCACATTAGTCCAGTTCTTGGTAAATAATAACTACTGTAGACAAGTTAGATACATGACAAGTAAGTGCTAAGTATAACTTTCAGAAGTTACCTTTGTCTTTTGAGTCCCTGATGCATCTAGAAAGAAACTTGAGAGAGTTTTAATGCAAAACCCATTAAAAATTCAATACAATACAATTGAGGACTATTTAGTAACATGAAATGACATGTTTATAAATGAGAAACATAGCTAATCTTCTTATTCAATTCTCTGCAACAATCCTCAGTAGTCTTTGCCATCCTTTCAGCGTCACCATTAGCCTGAGACCATTGTGAGAAGCGATTAAAAAGTGGGTTGTTTCTATGACTTACTGAGTAGGTACTATTAACTCTGGGTCCTTCTTTTCCTTTTTGTGAAACTGATATTGTCAATATACTCTACCTCAGTTGAGTGTGAAAAATTTACGAATAGGAAATTCTCTTGGGGTTAGACAGCATTATAACTGAGAGCCTAAACTTTGGATTCAGATGAACTGGCTTTAAATATTGACTCTGCCCTGCAGTAGCTATCTGGCTTTGCTTCTGTTACCAAATATCTCTAAATTTCAGTTTATCACTTGGAAATTGAGGATACTATGGTACATGCTTGTTAGGATTGTTGCAAACATTTAAATTAGATAACGTTTATAAAACACTTGGATCATATGCACCTGTATGCAGGTACTATTATGCACTAGGTCAAGGATTCCCAAACTTGCCTGCACAGTAGCATCACTTGGGGACCTTAAAAAATTTTAAAGACAATTACTTGGGATGAGACACAGAGATCAATATATTTTGAAACTCTTCAGGAAAATTCAACGTGCGCACAACTTGGGAATCATTACCCTAGCTGATTTATATAAATTACCTTAATTTTATAACACTCTATAACTTATAATTTACTTCCATTTTATAGATGAGAAAACTGAGGTTCACAGTGAGTGTGTTAAGTAGAGTCATACAGCAAATGGAGCTTAAAGGATTTAAACTCAGGTTGTCTGACCTCAAAATCCCTCCTTTTAACTATTTTGCTATATTTCTTTAAGCAATGTTCTTAGAAATTCAATTTTTAGAAAATGCAATGTATAACAAAAATTGTATTGTAAATACCCGGCCCAGATTTGTGACTAAAGAAATGAGAGAATTGGAAACATTTTGATGCCATTTGTGAATGAGTCTATCATAACCCATTAATATAATCTAACAAAATCAGTGAAAATTCATGATCAAGGTTTCAGTATTAGTATCCTGGAGTTAACTTTGGTAGATTACACACTGTAGCTTTATATGTGCTTTATTTCTTTTCCAGTCCTTGCAGTAGTCAAACAAAGTCCAAGCCACTAGTCAGAGCTTCTACCCAATGTTTTCCTGAGAATAATTCCCAGATGTGCTGCATGTACAATAGCCAAGATAACCTGATGACTAGTTTTTGGAATACTACTCTGTTTGCTATAAAATGCATTCCTATGGGCATGTAATTTACTCTCTACACACCTAATTTAAGATATAGATGAACCAACATCACAGCTCTAGTGGGAACACTACGACAGGTTTTGGTATCTAAGTGGCAGATGGCTCTGAACATCACCGTTGACTATTGCTCTTCCAGGCTTATAAACAAGTTACATGAACTGAGCAAAAAATGACACTTCTGCATACATGATGACATAATTATGGGTGTAAACCTAAGCTTAGAGAAGAATCCCAAAAGAGCTTATGTCAGTACAAATTGTAAAGACATTGCCATAAGGGTATTTTTTGGATTTCTTTACTTCCATAGCAATTGAAAAGAACTCAATGTTATTTGACAGCAATTCTGTTATTGTGAGAACTTTCTGCTTAAGTAGTAGGCAGCTATTCTTCAGTCCTACCTGGCACTTTGAGGCTGAGGACTCTCCAGACTTCATCCACTGAAAGAACAGTGGTTTGTATTTAATGTAACATACTGATGCAAATCGAGAAGTTAATAATACTTTGACATTATGAAAAGTGTTTTCCCACAAGATAGCTCCAAAACCACCAGATGTTATTTTCCAGGAGGCAATAAAATACTCAGCAAGGTTTATTTTTGTTTTAATTTAAGATTTTCTTTTTTACAAAGGGGAAACAGTTTATTTTCCTCTTATGTTTATAAAAATATTACCTACTCTTTGTAAAATATCCAAGCCATACAAAAAGGTATAATGAAGAAAAAAAATCACCTGAAATCTCACTATGCAGTGATAACCTCTAGGTATATAGGTTTTCCTCTCTTCATCCTATCCTCCCCCTTCCTATTATCTTTCTATTTATCTACCATATTTGTCTTAAAAAAAAAGTCAATATATACACATGCATGAGGAAAAAACCCTAATGTTAGAGAATGACATGAAACAAAAAGCAAAGTTCCTTTCTCTGTTCTTTTCCATTCCTTTTTTTTCTTTTTTTTTTTTTTTTATTTTTTTCCCCCGAGACGGAGTCTGGCTCTGTCGTCCAGGCTGGAGTGCAGTGGCCGGATCTCAGCTCACTGCAAGCTCCGCCTCCCGGGTTCACGCCATTCTCCCGCCTCAGCCTCCGAGTAGCTGGGACTACAGGCGCCCGCCACCTCGCCCGGCTAGTTTTTTGTATTTTTTAGTAGAGACGGGGTTTCACCGTGTTAGCCAGGATGGTCTCGATCTCCTGACCTCGTGATTCGCCCGTCTCGGCCTCCCAAAGTGCTGGGATTACAGGCTTGAGCCACCGCGCCCGGCCTCTTTTCCATTCCTAAACCAGTTTTCCAGAGGTTAAATGTTTGTTTTCTCAGAATTATTTACACAGATGACTCCAAATAACATGATTTTACTGATATTTTCTTGGTTTATCAACTTTGAATATCATTTATTGACTCCCAGCTATAGATAATAAAGATTTAGGCCAGGCGCGGTGGCTCACGCCTGTAATCCCAGCACTTTGGGAGGCCGAGGCGGGCGGGAGGCCGAGGCGGGCGGATCACGAGGTCAGGAGATCGAGACAATCCTGGCTAACACGGTGAAACCCCGTCTCTACTAAAAAATACAAAACATTAGCCGGGCGTGGTGGCGGGCGCTTGTAGTCCCAGCTACTGGGAGGCTGAGGCAGGAGAATGGCGTGAACCCGGGAGGCGGAGCTTGCAGTGAGCCGAGATCGCGCCACCGCACTCCAGCCTGGGTGACAGAGTAAGACTCCTTCTCAAAAAAAAAAAAAAAAAAAAAAGATTTAGTTCACTCATTTACTTCCTATTTCTTTTTCCTTCCTATCAGTTTTAATAATTATATCACTATTTTGATTTCTATTTGTTACTTTCTAGCTTTAAATATTATACTGAAATTGCTACTGATTATTCCATCAACTGTCAAATTTATCTGTACACTTTTCATGTGAGTAAGATGATGTTAACATTAGTATTCAAACTTCCACCTCTCTTGCCCATTTCTCAAGTCTCACTTTTTAGATTTATCATATTTATTTATTTTTCTTCTGCAAGAAGTCTAAAATGAAGAAACCTTCATTAAACCCTTCTCTTCATTACATCCAACCTGTGTAATATAATTCTGCTAAGCCTTGGTAGTGAGTTACATTTTCATTTTCTTAAAAGTACCTTTGGATGAGCAGAAGTTTCTAATTTTGATAAAGTCCATTTTATCAATTTTTTTTTCTTTTATGGTTAGTGCTTTTTATATACCAAAGATTACTCCCTATTCCATGACTGCAAAAACTCTTTATGCTTCCTTCTAGGCACTTTATAGTTTTCTCTTTTATTTTTAGATTAACAGTCCACTTAAGGCTAATTTTTTTAAAGATAGGGTCTCACTATGTTGCCCAGCTAATCTTGCACTCCCGGACTCAAGCAATCCTGCCAACTGGACGTCCCAAAGGTCTGAGATTACAAGCATGAGCCACTGAGCCTGGCTTATGTAAAATTCTAATACATTGTGATATACAGGTCAGAATATACAGATATCCAGTTGTTCCAGCATCATTTGCTGAAAAGATTTTCTTTCCCTTATTGAATTGCCGATATATTTGTCAATTGGCTGAATATATGGGAAGGTCTATTTCTGGATTTTCTATTCTGTTTAATTCATCTATTGGCCTTTTCTTAAGCAAATAACACACTGTCTTAATTAATGTAGTGTTATAAGTCTTAAAATCAGTTATCCTGAGTCCTCCAACATTTTGCTTTTACTTTTTTCAAGATTTTGACTATCTTAGGTCCTTGCATTTGCATATAACATAACATTTCATGTTAGTTTATTAATTTCCACCAAAAACCCATTCTGAGTTAGAAATACGTCAATCTTACAGATCACTTAGGGGAGAAGAACAGCTTTACAATATTGAGTCTTGCAACCAACGAAGGGCATGACATATACATATATTTATTTAGGTTTCTTAATTTCTTTTTTTCTGCTTTGTGATTTTGAAAGTGGAGATCGTTTATACCTTTTCTTAAATTTATTCTTATAAATTTTTATATTTTTGACACTATATTATTTTTAAATGTTATTTTCCAATTGTTCATTGAAATAATATAGAAATACTGATTTTGTATCTTACAGCCTTGCCAAATCCACTTACTGGAGCTAATAGATTTTTGGAGACATATAGAATCATGTTGTCAGTGAATAAAATCAGTTCCATTTCTGCTTTTCCAATATTTAGTCTTCATTTACTCATTTCATTATATGTTATATCCATCTTTTCCTGTAGATGTTTTAACATATTTGTCATAGTTATTTTAAAGTCTCTCTCTGCCAATTCTAACACCTATGTCCTTGGTTGGTCACCTTCTATTGAGTATAAGTCACATTTTCCCATTTCATCACGTCTAGTAATTTTTTATTGTTATGCTTTGAGTAATAGGTTGCAGAGACTCTAGATCTTTCTCTGAAAAGTGGTGAGTCTTGTTTTAGCAGGCAGTTAAGTTACAGATAGATTGCTCTTAACTTGGGGAGGTCTGGTTTTTCCTTGTCAAGACAAGTCTATGTTTTAGTCTTGATGCTCTTTTGATGCATGTAGTCTCTATTCCTAATTCAATGGAAAGCCTAACGTGTTTACCAAGTCCTTCTAACGTGGTTAGATTTAAACTTCAAAGTTTATCTTACCTGTGGTAGGCAGCCAAAAATCTCTGCTCAGCTCCTTGAACCCTTCCTAGCGTTATCTTCTGTTAGGCTCCTGAGGTTCTCACTGGCACAATCGCAGTTGAGTTGGCCGTTCATTTCGTTTTTACTGTAGAATCAAAATAACAACAACGGCAAAAAAAAAAGCTGTAATAAAACGTCTCCCAGCAAAGAAAAGCCCTGGGACCAATGGCTTCACGGCTGAATTTTGCCAAACATTTAAATAAGAACTAATACCAATCATACTCAAACTATTCAAAAAAACAGAGAAGGAAAACCTTCCAAGCTCATTCTATGAGGCCAGTATTAGCCTGATACTGAAACCAAAGACATGTCAAAAAAAGAAAACTATACACCAATACCCTGATGAACATTGATGCAAAAATACTCAACAAAATACTAGCACATTTAATTAAACAACATAGTAAAAAGATCATTCACCATGATCAAGTGGGATTTATCCCAAGGATGCAAGAGTGGTTCAACATATGCAAACCAATGAGATACATCACATCAACAGAATGAAGGACAGAAACCATATGATCATTTCAATTGAAGCTGAAAAAACTTTTGAAAAATTTCAACATTTCTTTATCAAAAAAAGCCTAAAAAAACTGGGTGTAAAAGGAACATACCTCAATATAATAAAAGCCATATATGACATAACAGACATAACAGACCCACAGCTAGTATCATACAGAATGGGAAAAAAACTGAAAGCCTTTCCTCTAAGTTCCGGAATATGACAAGGATGCCCACTTTTGCCACTGTTATTTGACATAGTACTGGAAGTCCTAGCTAGATAAATCAGACAAGAGAAGGAAATAAAATAAAGGGCATCAAATTGGAAAGGAAGACGTCATATTATTCTTTTGCAGAGGATATGATTTTGTATTTGGAAAAACCTAAAGGCTCCACCAAAAAACTACTAGAACTGATAAACAAATTCATGAAGTTTCAGGATACAAAATCAACATAGAAAAACCAATAGCATTTCTATTATGTATGCCAACAGTGAAAAATCTGAAAAAGAAATCAAGAAAGTGATCCCATTTATCATAGCCACAATAAAATAAAATACCTAAGAATAAACTTAACCAAAGAAATGAAAGATTTCTACAATGACAACTATAAAATTTTGATGCAAGAAATTAAAGAAGACACTAAAAACATAAAAAGGTATTCCACGTTCATGGATTGGAATAATCAATATTGTGTGGTTAAAATGTTCATACTACCTAAGCCAATCTACAGATTCACTGCAATCCCTATCAAAATACCAATAACATTCTTCACAGAAATAGAAAACAATCCTAAAATTTATATGGACCCACAGAGACCCAGAATAGCCAAAACAATTCTGAGCAAAAACAGCAAAACTCACATTATTGAGCTCAAATTATACTACAGAATTACAGTAACCAAAACTGCATGGTACTGGCATAAAAATAGATACGTAGAACAATGGAACAGAATAGAGAAACCAAAAACAAATCCATACATCTACCATGAACTCATTTTCAACAAAGGTGCCAAAGACATACGTTGGCAAAAGAATAGTCTCCTCAATAAATGGTGCTGGGAAGACTGGACATCCACATACAGAAAATAAAACTAGACTCCTGTCTCTCACCATGTACAAAAATCAAATCAAAATGGATTAAAGACAAATCTATGGCCTCAAAACTGTGAAACTATAAAAGAACACATTGGGGGAAACTCTCTAGGACATTGGTTTGGGCAAATATTTCTTGTGTAATACCCTGCAAGCACAGGCAAGCAAAGCAAAAAATGGACAAATAGGATTCATAAAGTTAGAAGGCTTCTGCACAGCAGGGGAAACAATAAACAAAATAAAGAGAAAACCCAGAAAATGGGAAAAATATTTGCATATTATCCATCTGACAAAGGATTAATAACCGGAATGTATAAGGAGCTCAAACAACTCTACAGGAAAAAATCTAACAATCAGATTTAAAAATGGGCAAAAGATATGAAGAGACATTTTAAAAAAGAAGACCACAAAGAGGTATTTGAAAAGGTGCTCAACATTGTTGATAATCAGAGAAATGCAATCAAAACTACAGTGAGATATTATCTCATGAACATTAAAATGGCTTATATCCAAAAGAAAGGCAATTAACAAATGCTGGTGAGGATGTGGAGAAAGGGAACCCTCATACACTATTTATGGGAATGTAAATCAGTACCACCACTATGGAGAATAGCTTGGAGGGTCCTCAAAAAACTAAAAATAGATCTATCGTATGATCCAACAATCACACTGCTAGGTGTATACCCAAAAGAAAGGAAATCAATATAGCAAAGAGATATCTGCACACCCAATGTTTATTGCAGCACTATTCACAATAGCCAAGATGTGGAATCTAGGTAAGTGTCCATCAACACATGAAAGGATAAAGAAAAAGTGGTATACATATACAATGGAGTATTATTCAGCCATAAAAAAGATTGAGATCCTATGATTTGGAACAACATGGATGGAACTGGAGGACATTATGTTAAGTGAAATAAGTGAGGCACAGAAAGACACACTTTGTATGTTCTCACTCACTTGCTGGAGCTAAAAATCAAAACAATCGAACTCATGGAGATAAAGAGTAGAATGAGGGTTGTCACATGCTGAGAAGCATTGTGGGTGTTGGGGAGTGGGGTTGGATAGTAAGTATAAAATATAGTTAGATAGAATGAATAAGATCTAGTCTTTGACAGCATAACATGGTGACTTTAGTCAACAATAATTTGTTATAAATCTAACAATAACTAAAATAGTATAATTGGATGTTTGTAACACAAAGAAATGACAAATCCTTCAGCTGGTGTATACTCCATTTACTCTGATGTGATTATTACACATTGTATGCCATACCAAAATATCTTAAGTAGCCCATAAATATATATACCTACTATGTACCCATAAATTTTTTTTTAAATCAAAATCTTAGGAGTAAATTTAACGAAAGAGGTAAAAGATCTGTTATCTAAAAACTATAAAAATAGAAGATGACACAAATAAAAGATATCTGGTGTTCATGAACTGGAAGAATTAAGATGTCCATACTAACTAATGTGATCTACAGATTCAATGCCACCCTATCAAAATTCCAACATCGTTTTTTACAGAAATAGAAAAAACAATCCTAAAATTCATATGGACCCAAAAAAGACCCTAAATACCCAAAGCAGCCGAGCAAAAAGAACAAAGCTCAAGGCGTCACACTACCTGATTTCAAAGTATAATACAAAGCTATTATCATCTAAACAGCATGGTAATGGCATAAAAACACATACATAGACCAATAAAACAGCATAGAAAGTCCAGAAATAAACTCATGCATTTACAGTCAATTTATTTTTGATAAAGATGTCAAGAACACAGAATAGGAAAAGAACAGTATCTTCAATAAGTAATACTGGGAAAACTGGATCTTTATATGCAGAAGAATTAAATTGAATGCTTAAATTTCATGGATCATGAAGTAAAATTTTTATGTGTGTTTAAATGAAATTCTTTATTTTCATTAATTTGCTTAAAGATTACACATGTATTAGAGTTCTTTATTTTCTTTTCATAGGGAAATAATTTTATTTGCAAGGTAGTCTTAGATTTTTCATTCAAGTATTTATTGCTAGGTAACAAATTACCTAAAACTTAATTGCTTAAAACAAAATATAGTTCATTTGTCCATGGTTCTGTGGATCAGGAAGTCAGGGATTGGCTAGGTAGCTTTTCTTCTTCATGAGGTGTCTTGGTGTCATGAGGGTGCTGGAATGGCTGGAGGTCTAACATAGTCTCACACATATGGTGCGAGATTTGCTGATTCCGGACTGGGAACTCAGCACTCAGCTGCAGCTGTCATCAGAGACCTTGATTTTTCCCCACAGAAATCTCTCCATGTGGCTGTCTGGGCTTCCTCAAAGCATAGTGACTGAATTCACTGAAGGTGCATTATAAGCAGTAAAAATAGAAGATGTATAACTTTTAAGGCCCAGCTTCAGAAGTCACAAAGCATAACATTTGCCATTGATCAAAATAGGTACTAAGACTAGTGCAAATTCACTGGCAGAGGAACTAGGCAAAGCCCTCATGACTAATCACCTCTTAAAACTCCCACTCCCAATACCATTACTGTGGCAATTAAATTTTAACATCAGTTTTGGTGAGGACATTCAAACCATAGCAGTCATATTCCAAAAGAGCATGTCAAATGGTTATGTGTTATGATATATATACCCATTTATATATATAAATTAGAAGGCTGTGCAGAAGTCTTCTAACTTTATGGATTCCATTTGTCCATTTTTGCTTTGCTTGCCTGTGCTTGTAGGGTATTACACAAGAAACATATATATGTGTGTGTGTTGTGTGTGTGTGTGTGTATCTATATATATATAAACCTATATGTATGTACAGGTTTTCATCTATAGCTCCTGGCTCCTAACCCCCATAGCCCTTGTTACAGTCATTTTTTAATAATGTTGGGTGTGTTAGACCTCAGGGACAGGCCTATGACCTTCTCCTGCCTGCCATTCACCTGCCCCAAGGCAGGACTCTACTCTTGCCCTGCCTTTCTGATCGTGAGTCTTAAGGCCCTCCTCAGAGGGTCCTGCCCTATACCCTAGGGGAAGGAATGCTGATGTCATGAAGTTCCATAAAAACCCAAGAAAAACTGGGTTCAGAGAGCTTCAGGACAGCTGATCATGTGGGGGTTCCTGGAGAGTAGTGGGCCCAGGGAGGGCATGGAACTCTATGTCCCTTCCCCATTCCTCACCCTACACATCTCTTCATCTGTATCCCTTGTAGTATCCTTTATAATAAACCAGCAAATGTAAGTATGTGTTTCCCTGAGTTCTGTGAGCCATCCTAGCAAATTAATCGAATCCAAAGAGGGGGTCATGGGAACCCCAACTTGAAGCTAGTGGGTCTATTGGGGGAACTGGCCTCCGATATTTCAACATAGGTTCTTTTCTATTTTCCCTATGTGTCAGCTGCTCTGAGAAATAAAGGGAAAGAGTACAAAAGAGAGAAATTTTAAAGCTGGTTGTCTGGGGGAGACATCACATGTCGGCAGGTTCTGTAATTCCCCTGAGCCGTAAAACCAGCAAGTTTTTATTAGCAATTTTCAAAAGGGAGGAAGTGTATGAATAGGGTGTGGGTCAAGAGATCACACACTTCAAGGGTAACAAAATATCACAATGCAAATGGGCAGGGCAAGGTCACAAGGCCAGGGCGAAACCAGTATTACTAATGAGGTTCCCAGTCCCGCTGTGCAGGCGTTGTTACTGATAAACATCAGGAAGAAGGGTTTGAGAGCAGACAACTGGTCTGACTAAAATTTACTAGGCAGGAATTTCCTAATCCTAATAAGCCTGGGGGTGCTGCAGGAGACTAGGGCGTGTTTCATCCCTGTCTACAACTGTATAAGGTAGACACTCCCAGAGCGGCCATTTTAGAGGCCTCCCCGGGAATTCATTCTTTTCCCAGGGCTGTTACTTATTAATATTCCTTACTGGGGAAAGAATTCAGCGATATTTCTCTTACCCGTTTTTGGCAATAAGAGAAATATGGCTCTGTCCTGCCTGGCTCCCAGGCAGTCAGACCTAATGGTTATCTCCCTTGTTCCCTGAACATCACTGTTATCCTGTTCTTTTTTCAAGGTGCCCAGATTTCATATTGTTCAAACACACATGCTTTACTAACAATTTGTGCAGTTAATGCAATCATCATAGGGTCCTGAGGCGACACACATCCTCAGTTTATGAAGATGACGGGATTAAGAGATTAAAGACAGGCATAGGAAATTATAAGAGTATTGATTGGGGAAGTGATAAATGTCAATGAAATCTTCACAATTTATATTCTTCTGTCACGGCTTCAGAAGTTCCTCCGTTTGGGGTCCCTGGCTTCCCGCAACAGGTCAGAAGTTCCAGAAGCTCAGACTTGAGATTGGTGTCTGAAGGGAGCAGGTACAGTCTTGTGAACTGAGACCCTGGCCTGTGGAACCTGACACTCTCTCCAGGTAAACAGTGTCAGAATTGAATTGGAGGACATCTAGCTAGTGTCTGCTGCTTGGTGTTGGGAGGAGAAACCCACACACATATTTGATCATGGCAGTCTTCTGTATTGATTGTTGTGGTTGGTGTGAGAGTGGAGGAAAGATGCGGCTTGAGAGTTTTCCCCAATATAATGGGTGCTATTGTAACGCTCTTTGGAAACACAGTCCACTCATGCTATCTAATGCTCTTCCTAGTTTACTAAAAACTTTATATTTTGAAAAATCTCAAAATATATAATACTAGAGAAAACAGTATAATGTACATCATGTATGTGGTCTGTGTTTTCTTAGGTTCTTTATCTATTTAGCATACATTTATCACAGGACAAACTTTTTTTTTTTTAATTTTTTATTTGAGATGGAGTCTTGCTCTGTTGCCCAGGCTGGAGTGCACTGGTGTGATCTTGGCTCATTGCAACCTCCACCTCCCAGGTTCAAGCGATTTTCCTGCCTCAGCCTCCCAAATAGCTGAGACTACAGGCATGTACCACCACACCCAGCTACTTTTTGTACTTTTATTAGAGACAGGGTTTCATCATATTGGTCAGGCTGATCTCAAACTCCTGACCTCAAGTGATCCACCTGCTTCAGCCTCCCAAACTGCTGGGATTACAGGCATGAGCCACTGTGCCCAGCACAGACCAACTTTCTTATCTATATTTTCTTTCCTGTGTTCTTGATGCTCTGGCATTTGGGGGCCTTACATACCTGGGGAGAGACTGCCCTTCCCAAGACCTGTTAATTCTTTATTTTTTTCTTTTTTTTGAGATGGAGTTTCACTCTTGTTGCCCAGGCTGGATGGAGTGCAATGGCATGATCTCGGCTCACTGCAACCTCCGCCACCTGAGTTCAAGCAATTCTCCTGACTCAGCCTCCTAAGTAGCTGGGATTACAGGCATGTGCCACCACACTCTGCTAATTTTGTATTTTTAGTAGAGATGGGGTTTCTCCACGTTGGTCAGGCTGGTCACAAACTCCCAACCTCAGGTGATCCGCCTGCCTTGGCCTCCCAAAGTGCTGGGATTACAGGCATGAGCCACCACTCCCAGCCGAGACCTGTTAATACTTAAAGGTCATAAACAACTTACTTGGGAGCATGACTCTTATATGCAAACCAACCATCTCTTTATTTCTCATGCATTAAGCCAATATTTCCCCTGCTCAAAATCATCCCAAGGCCAGGTACCAGTCAACTGAGATGATAGAGATGATAGAGACCATCTCTATAGCTCGGAGCCCACCAGAATTATTCAAACTGGCCAGTCTTAAGCTGTTTACTCTGCTATACTTTGCCTTTTCCATGGAAACCCCAAATAAAGGCTCTGGGCTAGATTTTTCTCTTGCTCCTGTCTTCTGCCTCCTGACCACACTGGTGCTTCCCCTATGGCCCTGTGTGGCATAACATGCCCCCTCCTTTCAGAAAATTAAGTAATAAAAATCTTTCCATGGCTTTAGCCTTTTTGTGCCAGCACTTAGTCACCTCCATAAATTAAAATCCCTTGGGTACAAATGAGACAGTATATATTACACAGTTTCAACAATCCAGCAGTTAGCAACTCATAGCCAATTTTGTTTCATTTAAATACCCACATTCTTTTCTACCCCTCCCCTAAAATATTTAGAAGTTAATTCTGAGTCTCATATAATTTTATCTGCAAATATTTCAGTGTGTGTGTGTGTTTATATATGAATGTATGTATCTATGCATATTTTTCTTCAAATATTATCTCAATATCATTATCTCAGCAAATAATTTTTAAACATCAGAAATATTCTTACAAATATTTTCAATTGTCTCATAAATGTAATTTTTAAAAATTGTTTTTTAAAATTAGGTCCAGGCTGTGCATGATGGTTCATGCCTATAATCCCAGCACTTTGAAAGGCCAAGGTGAGGCAGGAGGATTGTGTGAGCCCAGAAATTAAAGGCTACAAAACCACCTTTGCAAAATTATGATTGAGACAGTGAAAGAGATCTAACTTAATTGACTCCATCTTGCTTCTAACCTCCAGGCTGTCCTTGTTCATTCCTGGGTGTAGGCCGAACTAACTTTGGGAAAAATTTAGTTTATAGTGTAAAACAAAGACATTCCTTTCACAAAGCAGACCTCCTACTTGCCTGGGGATTAGATTGCCCTTGTAGGACTAACATTAGCCACAAGATTAGAAATTATGGTTTGGGAGTTATGCAGCTGGAAGCTACAAGATCCTGACCCTCCTTAAACTGCTCCTAAGATCAGTGCTTGAGATCTTTTGCAGATCCTGTACTTGATGGATCAGCTGGCACCACCCCGATCAATCAACTTGCTCATCTGACCTTGTGGCCCCCCCACCCAGGAACTGACTCAGCACAAGAAGACAGTTTTGACTCACTATGATTTCATCTCTGACCAATCAGCACTCCAAGCTCACTGGCTTCTCCCCCACCCACTAAGTTGTCCTTAAAAACTCTGCTCCCCAAATGCTCGGGGAGACTGATTTGAGTAATAATAAAACTGATCTCCCACACAGCCAGCAATACATGAATTACTCTTTCTCTGTTGCAATTCCCCTGTCTTGAGAAATTGGCTCTGTCTGGGTAGTGGGCAAGGTGAACCCATTCGGTGATTAGAGCTACAGTAAGCTGTGATTATACTACTGCACTCCAGCTTGGGCGATGGAACAAGACCCTTCCTCTGGAAAGAAAAAAGAAAAGAAAAGAAAAGAAAAGAAAAGAAAAGAAAAGAGAGAGAGAAAGAAAGAATAAGGATTCAAATGAAGTCTACATATTACAACTAGTTGATGTGTCTTTTTATTCTCTTTTTAAAATACAGGTTTCTTTTTAAGTTCTTTTTATTGAACATTTCTCTTCTTCTCTCTCTCTCTCTAGAGAGTCCCTAGTAGTCTTTGATAACTTCATTGCTTTCTGCTTGACAAGATGTTGCAGGCTCATCAATACATTTCCTGTTTCAGATCTGGAATTACCCATCTATCCAAAGAGTGCTAGTTTCTTTTTTTTGGAAAATGGTGCTAAGACACCATGTTCTGTGTTTTAAGGATGCTTATTGACACTAGGTTTGTTGCTTCTGAAATTTTGTAGTAGACACAATTAGAAAACTAGAAAAAAGTTAAATACATTTTTAAAAAGTAGATGAGTTCATACTGATGTTTTTAATTCAAATTTTGGGCTAGAGAGATTTTCCTTAACCTCCTATAACTTAATGTGTATCTTTTTCTATGCAAAAAATCTCTTATGCCAACATAATTACTCATTTGCTTTTGTACACTACAAAATAATAATATAAATTTAGCTACACATAATATGATTAATAAAATATGTCAGACCTTTCGTTGCAGATCCTTTGTCCTTGTTCTTAGGTCATGTAATTTGAAAGATATAAAGTCAAATTACTGTATTTTAAATCACTTGACATAGTTCCTCCGTGTATGTTTATGTTAGCAAACTAGGTATGTTACACTCATTTGTTTCTTGACTTTTTTTTTTTTTGAAACAGGATCTCACTGTGTCACCCAGGCTGGGATGCAGTGGCACAACCATGGTTCACTGCAACCTTGACCTCCTGGGCTCAAGGGATCCTCCTGCCTCAGCCTCCCAAGTAGCTGGGACCACAGGCAGGCATCACCATGCCTAGCCAATTTCTCTAATTTTTTGTAGAGATGGGGTCTTATCATGTTACTCAGGCTGGTCTGGAACTCCTGGGCTCAAGTGATCCTCCCACCCTGTCCTCCCGAAGTGCTGGGATTATAGGTATGAACCACAGCACCTACCCCACTTGTTTCTTCAACTTTATTTTTTATTTTTAAAACTTGATTTTCCCTCTCAACTTTATTTTTGTCTTATAATTACATAAAATATTTACATACTTCCAAAATCAACTGTATATAGTAAGGAATTTTCAAAGAAATTCATATTCTATTTCCATCCTCTCCACTCTATTCTCTTTTGCTGTTGTTGGTAACCATTTGTATGGTTTATGATTCCCTTCTTTCATTTTCCGTTTTTTAAAAAATAGACTTTTTTTTTTTTTTTTTTAGAAAGACTGTTCTTTTTTAGAGAATTTTTAGGTTTATAGTAAAAATGAGCAGTAGGCACAGTGATTTCCCATATCCTCCCTGTCCCACATTTGCACAGCCTCCCTCACTATCAAAATCCTGCACCAGAATGGTACATTTGTTTTAATCAATAAAACTACTTTGACCCATTTTCACCCAAAGTCCATAGTTTACATTATGGTGTGCTCTTCGTACATTCCATGGGTTTTTGACATAGAATGACCTGCACTCATCATTTTACTCAGGACAGGAATGTCATACAGACTAGTTTCAATGCCCTAAAAATTATCTGTGCTCTACCTATTTATCCCTCTGCATCTGCCAACTCCTGGTAACCACTGACCCGTTTATTTTCTTTATAGTGTTGCTTTTTCCAGAGTTTTATATAGTTGAAATCATACAGTATGTAGCCTTTTCAGACTGGCTTCTTTCACTTCGTAAATTGCACTTAAGTTTCTTCCATGTCTTTTCATGGCTTGATAGTGCATTGCTTTTTAATGCTCAATATTATTCTGTTGTCTGAATGTACCAATGCTTATTTAACCATTCACCACTGAAGGACATCTTCATTGCTTCCAAGTTTCAGCAATTATTAACAAAGCTGTTATAAACATTTGTGTGAAAGTTTTTGTATGGACAGGACTTTCCAATTCATTTGGATAAACTCTAAGGAGTGATTGCTGAAGAGTATGGTAAGATTTTGTTCAGTTTTGTAAGAAACTGCTAAACTGTTTTCCAAAGTGGCTATACCATTTCATATTCTCAGCAGCAATGAATGAGAATTCTTGTTGCTCTACATTCTCACCGGAATTTGTTGTTTCTTCCTCACTTTCATAAATGTCAGCATATCATAAACACTCCTTTTAAAACTTGATTACATCCTAGAGATCATAATATCTAGAGATATTACTCATTCCTTTTTATAGCTGCAGAGTACTCCATTGTGTTGATGTAGGATGGTTTCATTTAACCCATCCCTGTTGATAAACATTTGGGTTATTTCTAGTCTTTGCTATTACAAATAGTACTTCAGTGAATTCCTTGGGAACCTAACTTTGTGAATTTTTGCCAGTGTATCTTTGTGGTAGATTCCTTGAAATGGGATTGCTAATTATGCATAATTTTGCTATGTATTTGTACTCTATAGGAGTGGTAACATTTTGTATTTCCATAAACAGCATATTAGGGTTCCTGTTTCATCACAGTTTTGTCAACAGAGTATGTTATCAGACTTTTGGATTTTCTCCAATCTGATAAGAAATAAATAATAACTCAGTGAAGTTTTAAATTGCACTTCTATTGGTATGACTTGGGGTAAAATATTTTCTTACATTTAAGAGCCATATATATTTATTTTCCCTATAAGCTCTGTTCTTATTTCTAGTTCATTTTTGTCATTTTTTTTAGTTTAAAAAGTTTATATATATATTTGAGATAGCAACCCTTTATCTGTGATGTATGTTGCAAATTTTTATCCCAGTTAGTCATTTGCCTTTATTTTTACATGTTTTAATTGTCACATTTAAAATTATTATCTAATCAAATTTATTATTTTAATTGCTTCTAGAGTCATAGTTTTCTCCACTTTCAGGCTATAGAAAAATTCAATTGTGTTTCCTTTTAGCACTTATTTAACCATAATAGTTTCATGGGGCATAAGCAGAAACTTTTAAAATACAATACAATACAATAATATAGAATAGAAAATAATAGCATGCATTGCACATAACAAAGTATTAAAAGAGCTTGAAAGTTTTCATTCCCATATAACAATAAGAAAAAGGAACTGAACAAACTGAAAATCAATTCTTCTTAGATTCATCAGAGAATTGATGTGAAAAGATAAATTGCTTCCCCCCAAAACTAAAGGGACAGACAGGTGGATATAGAGAATCACAGTTTACCAGGAGCAGAAACTCAACAGGAGAAGCTGGAAGCTGGAGCCATTATTGGTAGGTATATTTTAAACTGTAATTGATGAATTGCTGGCTGTTCAGTGTAGACTAGTTTGAGTTAAAAATTTCAAGCATCCAATGTTAAGTGGACTTCCACACATTTGTGAGTTTTACCTCCAGGAGCCCTACCATGTTCTCGTTGTAAAGATGGAAGAAAAATCCCCTCATGCAGGAAGAAGGAAGAGTAATTGTTTTAAAAATACATCCAGAGTTCTCTGTTCCTCTTAAGAAAACCTACCTTCAAGGGAAACTGTTTACCAGATCCTAACTGGCTGAGGTTTTTCTAAACCATAACCTGCATGGAGGAAGGAAACACCCAACTCAAGCTCACTATAAGACAGACTTAATCATAGGACTCAAATGCTTTCCCTCCTTGGGGATTACAGCTCAAAGAGCTGTAAGTCTCAGGCCCTACTGAAGGAGTCTCTATGAAAACTCACAGACAACAGCGGAGGCAAAAGCAAAGACACTAAAGGAAATGTCAGCCTCTGACTCCACAACTACAATAAACAGTAAACACAGCCTAATTCCTAGTCAGATAAATATTAATATAAAGTGAGTATGGTTTTATAATAATTTTAAATGCTTAGTATATATTAATATAGACATAGTTATAAATGTGTTATTGGATTGTGACTTAAAGTGTATTTCTTACTGTGGATCACAGTAAAAAAATGTGGAAAGCTGTTGGCCTAGAGAATCTCTTGGCTGTGCTCTCTCGAGAACCAAAGGCTACTAGTACCTACAAACGTATTACCCATTCAAGCAAATAAAGAATGTATTCCGTGTCAGTGAAGACATGGACAATGTATGTTCATGAAACTTATTTTATTATTTTCATTCATACAGTGGGATCTCATAATCTGGTACTTGTCAACCAGAACTTACTCAAACTCCTCAAATCAAGGCAAGTCCTTAGTGTCCCAGCAATGCTTCTTTTTTGCTGACTGTGATATCCACTGAGTTAGTAAAAGATACCAAAGATGCTAGAGGCCCTGTGACCCCAACTGACAGGCTTGTCCTCATTCTCCTTGTGCTAGCCATAGTCTCTGTAACACCACCGTCTCTGAAGCATGCAGAAGTTTTCAGGTGTAAATATGTCACATAACTTATATATCCTTTAGCACTAAGCCACTCAGCAATTTAGTCTCCTTAAGGCACTAATGTTTTACTCTCTTGCACTGTTTACATATGTCTATACCTTTGTTCTGGCTCTTAGATCTCACTCATCTGTAAGATCAAATTCCTCTTAAGTCAAACTCCCCTATGAGATTGTAAAGATTTCTATCTAGCTCTCCTTCTATTTATCTGTCTCCAAGTGTCCAAAGATTTTATTTCCAGAACCATTCTTTTTAACACAAGAATTATTTACTACCATAAGTGTATTAGTTAATTATTTCACAAGCATGAATCTTGACAGACTTGTTACATTACGAGCCCCTGGAGTAGATGGTCCTTTTTAAAATACTCTTCAGTAGTAAACAGATTGGCATACAGTTAGTACTCAATACATACTTATTCAGTAAGTGGATTCACTGACATTTCAATACATTAATTCTTTAACAAGGATAGTTGTGGACATATATATGTTAATCTCTTTTCATTTCTATTATTTTTATGAATATGATGAATTGTTTACAAGTTCCCGAAACTAGCAATTCATGAGATGGGACCAGTACTTATAACTATGTCTTTCTAGAATTTTAAAATAACTGATGATGCTAGCACTCACAATTGCAAAAACATTTAGAAAGATGAATGATGAGGTTAGTCAGCCCTGTCATCAGATGACAGACCTTCCTATGTAAGACTATTTAGACACTTCCTTCTGCATGTGTAGTTTCTAATTAACTCTGGAACTCATAATCCCCTGGGGTTTTGCCACAACATCCATCAATTCAGTTCTTCTCTCAGTGATGCATGGATACCATTCAAAATATATTTATAAGTATAATTCCTTTGTCATTTTTCCACCTAAAAAGTAATCTTTACTACAGGATGAAGAAAAGTCAAAGAACAAACAATATATAATTGAGTTCCATGCCAAGTGCAATTTCTTAAGACTTAAGTTGTATACATTAAGCAGTCAATCTCAACCATTCAACTTTGGCAATTCTTTTTTTAAATCTGCGAGGCTCTTCCTTAAGTATCAACATCTTTGGAATCAATTATCCATCTTCTAATATATTTAAGATTTCTTTTAGATTTGGAGTCCATAGATACTTCCTAATTAGTTTGGCTTTTGATTTTTTGTTTTATTTTCCTTAGAGAAAGGAAAGTACCTGAACAACCTATCAAAATCTTCCGTATCCCACTAAGTCTAGGGTCACTCCTTTTGGTTTTAGGTTGAAACTGCTGCCTAAGTAGCCAAATAACCAAGCAGCTGAACTAGTAGCTCCATAAATTCTACCTACAAGTAATTCTGATTAAGAATTTATTTAGTTATGTACATTCAGACCCTTAATTGGTTTCTTACATAAACCAGGCATTTTTATAAACATTATAATTCTTCCTTTTTTATTTTCCATAACAAATTCATTTAGAACTTGGGTTAGCCAGCTTTTTCTGTAGTAATAAACAACCCTAATATCTCTGTGACTTATAACAACAAACATATTACTTGCTCAAGTTTGAGAGAGTGGTAGCTCTGCCCAGTCTAGCTGAGCTTGGTTGAGTGAGACCTTGGCTTCATGACAAGTATCTTTTTACTCCATAGCCCAGGCTGAAGGAGTAAGCCACTGTCTTGGACAAGCTGTTCTCATTCTGCAGGGCAAAATCAAGAGAGTTAGTACTATGCTGAGTGAAATATGCAAGCACATTTAAAATTTCTACTCAGATATTCTAGTGGCCAAAGAAAGTAATATGACCTAGACCAAAGTCAGTGGGGCAGGAAAACAGATTTAGCTCACAATGAAGGATGGCAAAGGTACAGAGGGAACGAGTATTTGTGAAGTAGTGAAATCGACCACAGCCTTCTTCTTCTTAACAAATGTTCACTTCCTTCCTGTAGGCAAAATGTAATCACTTTATCCCAAAGATCCAAAGTCACATCCAATCAGAGGATCTAACTTGAAATCCAGGATCTTGATAATACCTCATGCCCAAATGTAGCTATGCAATGGTGAAAATTCCTATTCCAAAGTCATATAAACTAAAAGACTTACTATTTGAACTACATATATGCAACATAAAATGAGAAAATCTGTAATAAAGTCTCATTTAGACACAGGAAGGATGGGAGAACCCAGCAATCACTGGGTCCACAGCAATTCTGGAGTCCCATTGAGCAATTTTTAGTAGGTCCACTAACCTGGGAGTAGGAAACTGCTTCATCAATCCTTAGTTTTGTTTTCTGGAGGTAGCTTCTGAGTCCATGATTTTTCGTGGCTCTTGGCATCACCTTCTGGGAGAGCCTTCCTTTCCAATATCCTCTTCAGGAGAAAATGCACTTCTTAGAAGATGAGTAGCTATTCAGGCTGCTCATAGAAAGTCGAGGGCTTGAGGGCAGTTTTACTGCTCAATCATAAGCTGTTTCACTCAAACTGGTAGCACTTTGGGTACTGCAAATCTTTGAAAAACATTGTTGGTTTCTTTAATATCTTTGCTTCTTGTTAACACCTCCTGCCAATAGCCAGATCCATGATTAGAAGACATTCCTCTAGGTTAAATTATAGGAATTTCGACTCTATTGGCTTCCATTGGGCCAAATCTATATTCTCTTTACCCTGAGCCATATTGTGCAAGTGAAATGATTTACAGGGGACCACTTTAAAAGAATCAGAGGTCTTAACAAATGGTGTGGTGATCACAGTCTTTATTTGTTGCTTGTCCCCAAGATTGGGTCTTTATTATTATTGATGTTATTATTATTAATTGGGTATACTTTCCTTAATAAGATGAAAAGGTTAATTTTATATTGTGAGGGATGCTAAAAATGTTTACATAGGCCCTTTACAATGAACTTTGCATAATTGCTCATTTTCTTTTAAAAATTTCATGTATTTATTTTTTCCATCACCTCTTTGAATTCTATGCTCTCATTTTCTGATCCTTATAATGGGCATCTAAAAGCTAAGGGATAACAAAAGTTTCCACTTCTCCCAATATTTCCTTTAAATGCTATTTGAAATTATCCTTAAAATTGTTCACATATTACTCTGGTACTTTCATATTCAGAATTTGTTTAAGTTGCTAAATTTCTGATGTGCTTCAAATTCAGTAAAAATCATTAAAATTTTTTCGTGTAAGACAATGTACACATAATTAGAAAACAACTAGCCATGCTTTGTCTTGGTCTTTACACTGAAATTTTGTCATAATTTGAAAATAGTTCTCTGACTAGAGATGAGAAACACTTGTATCTTTCAATTCTGTCTCTGGATTTTAGATTCTCCTTTTCTCTTCCATTCTCATTTGCAAACAGGCCAATTCTTTTTCTGAGTTCCTCTTTCTTATAGAGCGTAAAAAGCAATTTTGGACTACCAACATTCTGTCTTGAAATTTCTTTGCCTTTCAAGTTATCTCAGGTGACAGTTTTACTAAAATTTTCACCATTGCGTAGTACAGGTATAGGTTGTCATTTTTCTGGCCTCATGAAACATCTGGGCTTCTATAACGGCCATGGTGCAAATATCATAGATTTTAGTTTTGTTGATTTTTTTGAGTTGTCGTTGTTACACTAGTACCTTATTTCTATGTACCAATTTATTTATTAGTCAATTTATGTTGTGGCAACAAACCATCTCCAAATGTCAGCAACTTACAGCACCAAATAGTTTGTTGTTCATGTTACTGGACTCTGTTGGGCTCTTTTTGGCTCAGCTTGCATTATGTGTCTTCACTGTCTGAACTGAGTGTGAGGAGTAACCACTAACGGAAACATGTTTTTCTGACTGTGGGAAGCAGGAAGAACAGGAGGAATGTCAGACCATGCAAGTGCATCTCAATCTTCTGCCCAGGCATGCTGCAGGTCAGATCTGCTCACTTTCCATTGATTAAACCAAACCATAGGGCCACACCCGAAGTTAATGGGTGAGGGAAACATATACTGAACTTTGGGCAAAAAGATGAATACCTACTAACAAAAATAAAATACGCCATAACAAATACTTATTGAAAAGCAACTGTGTCCCTTCCAGCTCTAAATACACTCTGTAAATGTAACAGTGTCTCTGATCTCAGAAAACTCAGTCCAGTGAGTTTTCAGCTAAGTAGAGAGGCAACTACAATGCAATGTGAGGCATGTACAGGAATCTATGCCATCTAATTCAGAATTGAGGCATCAGAGAGGGCTTCCTGGAGGAAGAAGTAACTGAACTGAACCTTGGATAGTGAATAGGAGTTGAGAAGCCATGGGCAGGAAGAGGGTTCCCAGCAGCTCAGCATGAGTGAAGCCTGAGGTCAACAGGAATCATGAAAGAACCAAAAATATTTTGGTATGGTTGCAGTGCAGAGCCCAACCCTGTTAAGTACACAAAGCAATATTTGAGTATTTCATATTTGAAAGATAAATGTTGGTTTTAAAACTGCTAAGTCAGAAGTTTCATAAATAGTCTCATGGTAGTATACTACTATACACTGAAAACTGAAAAAGAAAAAGAAAAACTGCCTTTCAGAGTTGGAATGCCCCGGAAAGCATGGGCATTTACACTTTCAAAGAGTCGGGGTGAAAAACAGAAGTAGTTTCATTAAACTGCCTCATGGCCTGGCACTTTTCTTCAGCATGCTTTGTGGGTGAGATCTTCAGTGTTGAAAATAGAGTTGAATGCTGTTAATGTAATGTAATTACATTAGCAGCAGAAAAATGTCCTTCAGGTTTATAACTAATATATCATATCAGAAAATATAGTACTTTTCACCAATTAACTACATAAACTAAATTTTGGAAAAAATAGAAATTGAAATGCAATTTCACTCTAACCTATTTTAAGTGTGCGGTCTTATGTTTGGTCTAAGCAAAGTGAAGAAACTTTAAGAACGTCCCTATTTTGTCCACAATGTAGGCAGCACAGTGTACTGCCCTGTGGAAGAGTCCAGCACATATCGACATGGTTAAGGCCCTATTGTCCCCTTGAAACGAACAGCTAAGGAATGTTAACATGCTGATAAAACACATAAAAAATAGCACTCTGGCTCAGTTTGTACTCATTGTATGTGTATTTTTCAAGGATTTTTAAAAATCCTTTTAAGTGTCAGTCATAAACTGCTCTCAAAACAGGATCTGGTAAATACGGCTTTGCTAAGTAGTCCAGGATACAGAATTTGTAAATATTCACCTTTAAGATAAACTTCTCATTTGCCCGAAGTGTCTGTGCAGTTCCCTTGCCTAGCTCTCTAAGGACCAGTCATAAGAAGAGAAGTTATAGTCGGTAAAAACAAAAATCCAGAAAGAATCATCTGAAGAGATCAAATGTTGATGTAACATTAATATGCTACATGTGATCTTTATTTCTCCAGAAACACTGGACACATGGGGATACATTTGCACCTCATCTCCACCATTGCATGCCACAGTGTTGTTGAAATCTGCATCTTGTCCTAAGCAAAAGCATAGAAAAGGCAAAGTGTGCCTTTGGCGCCTTCTATTCATTCAGAATCCCATTGCTCTTGCTACAGAAATAAACCGATAAACAAATAAAAACCTCTTTTTCTCTACCCTCATATTAACAACTACCATTTATTGGTTGTTTAACCAGGCCATGGACACTGTGCTAGTCAATGTATACATCATAACTGTAGGAAGTAAGCATATTTCTTTTATCTTACAAATGAGAAAACAGGCTAGGCATGGTGGCTCATGCCTTTAATCCCAGCACTTTGGGAGGCTGAAGTGAGAGGATTGCTTAAGCTCACGAGTTGGAGACCAGCCTGGACAATACAGTGAGACCCCCATCTCTATGCAAATAAAATAAAAAAAAAAACAAGGAAACTGAGACAACTCAAACAATATGTTTTCAAGACCATAAAGCTAGTAAAATGGTAGAAGCAAGATTTAAACCAGATCTTTTTGACTTTAAGAAAATCCGTAGTCTGACCATTCCACAATACAAAATTATGTTTTGCATAATTTAAATCTTTAACTAAAATGAAAAGACTGAAGAAAATCATGAGTTATATTAGTAGCAGACATTTGAATGCAGGTTTTAATTTTCCTGTTTAAGCACACAGGATGTTGGTAATCAGGGCTAGTACATTAATCCAATTTATATAAATTTAAAGCCTCTGATACCAATGTAAACCTTTCACTTGTCCTCATTCATAATTTATTTGCCAGGCAACTTCTATTTTCCTTTGTTTTCTTGCTACATCTAAAGAAAACTCTTTTCCATATGCTTCCTTATTCCCATTTCCTTGCAGAGTTAATTTCTCTCTCTTTTGTATTCCCAAAGCACATATTATCTCTCTCTCTATAACAGCTCTTACACAGTACATTGTATTTTTTACATGTTAATTATTTTCATCTTAACAATCCTAAGGTCGACTTACAGATTTTTAATGAGAGCATCTAACAGTATCTGGTACTGATTAATTGCTGAAAAAATAAGTATATAATTTCTGTCATTATTTCATGTTTGAAAAATGGTTGCCAAAGAGTCAGTGTTATCTAAAATGTGCATCTGCAAAAGTTAAATTTTTATCTATGTAAAAGCAATTTTTCTAATTCATTTTTACTTTTTCGAGATGGAGTTTTGCTCTTTCGCCCACGCTAGAGTGAAGTGGCATGATCTCGGCTCAGTGCAACCTCCGCCCCCCAGGTTCAAGCAATTCTCCTGCCTCATCCTCCAGAGTAGCTGGGATTATAGGCACTCACCACCAAGCCCAGCTAATTTTTGTATTTAGTAGAGACAGGGTTTTGCCATGTTGGCCAGGCTGGTCTCGAACACCTGACCTCAGGTTGTTCACCAGCCTCAGCCTCCCAAAGTGTTAGGATTACAGGTGTGAGCCATGGTGCCTGGCTCATTTCTTTTTCTCTCTTTTACTTTTTACTTGCTCATTCCGTCCTGCTTTCTCTTATCTTCACGCTCTCTCAGTTTTGCTTTTTGCTTTTTTAAAACAAATTATTATTTTAATTTAATTATTTTACACACTGAGTATTACTCTTGTCACACAGGATGGAGTGCAGTGGCATCATTATTGCTCACTGCAGCCTCAAACTCCTGGGCTCAAGTGATCCTCCTGCCTCAGGTTCCCCAGTCACTGGGATTACAGACACAAGCCACTGCACCTGATGCCTTATTGCTTTTTGCTCTCTCTCTCTCTCTGTCTCTCTCACTGACTCTACCTCTCTCTCATCCATGGTCTGTCTCTGTTCAGCTTCATTCTGCAAACAGGCTTTTTACTATGGCTGGGAAGATGGTCACTGGTCCCAGGTTCAATTTTTCCAAGCTTAGCAACCTAACAGAAAGAGAATTTGTTTCTTCTAGCACTAAGAATGTCATTACCCTGCTTTGGTACATCTTATCTTACTTTTTGCTGATAATATTCTAACATGAGGGTAGGTCAGGAGACTCGACCTCAGATATCTGTAACTTAATCTATTACTATCTTTGGTGTATTAATTAGGTTTGCACTGTGATTATGCTGTGTAAGAAGCAACCCCCCAAAGCTCAGCCCAATTCTCAGAAGATTCTCCCTGGTTGTTCCAAAATTGTTGCCAACAGATCTCAAGGCTACTTGCTTCTCATTAACATACGTTTGGCTCACTCCCTCAACCTTTGATTTACAATCTCAGGCTTCACTCTTATTGCATTAAATTAGGTCATGCGGTTCTCTGAAACAATTACAAATCAGACTAATGCTAATTAGCTGAGGCCTGAGCCACATTTGCCATTCATAGATATGAGATAGTATTTTCTGAAGTGCATAAACCACTTGGAGGGGTAACATCTTTCACTTTCATTTGAAAGACAACAGGGTGTGAGAGCCAAAAGAAGGTGATAAAAGGCTACTAGAATCCGCAAATCAGCACAGAATATCATGTTTACATTTCAGATTACTTATTTCACTTCAAGTTTGTGGTTTAGCTAACTTGGGTCTTAGGAAGAAGGACCATGCAATGACTGTCATCTGAACTCTCTGTTAGTAGATACCACTTCAAAGACTGAACTGAGAAAACGTGCAAAGGAAGACGGAAAGGTGAAGAAGACACACTTAGTAAGGGGTGATATTTTCCTTCCACCACCTGAGCTAGTGATAAAGAGCAGCTACTTGAGTTTAAACTTTTTCCTTCCCTGGAATGAATGTAAGAAATATTTGTGATACCGCGGTCATTGTTCCAACTCTAGGGGGAAAAATATTAAAATGTTAGTCATAATAGTAGAGAAAAAGTTACCCAGAAAAATTTTTTCTTGGCTAAGAAAATGAAATATATATATAAAAAATGGAAAGGGACAAATGTTAAATAATGCAGGAATTCTTTTTAAAAATCTAGTACATCTCAAATTTCTGATGTGACAAACAAGGATAAGGTTAAGAAACAATTTTAGCAATGGTGAGGACAAGATTATTGCCACTTCTGGGTTATACCCATGGAGTATCTTGGACCCAGTGTTTATTCAATGGGCTGCTACGACTTATCAATGAAGGATTTTCTATACATAATTGACTGTAATTATAAAACTTCTACCTTAAGTTTTTTCTATATTTGTCTGCAAGGTGGTTTTGAGCTACTCTGAAGATTTAGGGTGTTCTTCATAACTCTACTTGCAGCTATTCACCTGGAGAAGGCTCACAACTGTCTGTGTGTTTATATTTTCGGGGTGAAATGAAATAATACATGAAATATGGTTGAAATAGTCCTGGGTGCATGGAAATAGTCCTGGGTGCATGGAAAGTGCACGACCAGTTATGTTTCTTATTGCTGCCTGTTTTTGTTTTTGTTTTTGTTTTGCTCCATATAATTTGTTTTTTTTTTTTTTTTTTTTTTTTTTGGAGACAGAGTCTTGCTCTGTCTCCCAGGCTGGAGTTGCAGTGGCCGGACCTCAGCTCACTGCAAGCTCCGCCTCCCGGGTTCACGCCATTCTCCTGCCTCAGCCTCCCGAGTAGCTGGGATTACAGGCGTCGCCACCTTGCCCGGCTAGTTTTTTGTATTTTTTTTAGTAGAGACGGGGTTTCACCATGTTCACCAGGATGGTCTCGATCTCCTGACCTCGTGATCCACCCGTCTCGGCCTCCCAAAGTGCTAGGATTACAGGCTTGAGCCACCGCGCCCGGCCTGCTCCATATAATTTGAATCACTGTTCTGTAAGGTCAAATTCTGTGTGCTAGCTGCTGCTTCAAGGACTGGGTGGCAGGAAAGTCCAGCAACACCTTTGTCTGATCTTACAGGATGAATGAAGGAGGTTTCTAACATCTGGTTTCTAACATCTCTGCTCTGACAGTGCTCAGAGCCACCGGAGCCTCACATACAGTCAAAGTCATTGGTAGCTTCTGGAGAAAGAGCACTTGAACATCTTCAAAATGCCAGCGTTTTTCCAGGGAATAATATCCATGTGTCTCAAAGTGAAAATTAAATCCAAACTTCCTTCATCATCAAACACTTGCTGTTCCTCTTTTAAAACTTGGTGAATCTGGTGCTCATGAAAACATGGGTTAGTGAGGATCAGTGCAAAAGGCCAAGTAGCACATGTCTTCTTTTTACTCTTTGACGCTTCATCTTCATGGCTCTAATAATTCCCCAACAGAATAAAAGCAAACAATGAAACAAAAAAGATATAGAAATGATGCCGACAAAGTAGAGTCGTCCCACAGTTAATGACACAAGACTTGCTAGTTTAATGCAATACAACTTGTACTGATAATTAAACACTGATAATTAAATGACAATTTAAAGGTTTGGAATTACTGCATTTTTATATCATGATTTATTTGAGTAAAGGTTTTATGATATGTTTTAACTGCGTTACTGTATGAAGAGCAGTAAAATAATTTGCATTCTTTATTTTGAGATTTATATTATTTAAAAAATACCTATAGAGAAGTTTTGGAAGGTCATGCCCAAAATATAAAATGCAAACTGGAAAAAACAGTAATGAATATTTTTATACTTATTTATATTTAAAGGAATGCAAACCAAAGTGAAGTTTGATTAAAAAAATGTTTAAGATTAGACCAGGGTGAAATAGTGGAGGATGTGGAAATAAGTAGTCCAATATCCTGAAGGAAGAACTATCAGGATTTGTAGATGGATTGGATGAGGCATGTGCAAGGAGAAAGAGGAGTCAAGGATAACTCTGATGTTCTGAGTTTGAGCACCTGGAATGATGAATTTACTGTTGAATGAAATGAGGAAGATGGTGAGCAGAGCAGATTTGGGGTAGGAATGTGGAGAAGAGGGGTTTGGTTTGAGGCATAATGGATTTTAAGTTTGATTCTACTATCATAAATGGTTTAAGTACTTTCCTCCAACTTATTTTAACTAGATCTATTGGTTTCCAAAATATAATATTTTTCAACTCTAACCAGCCTAAGGAAGAGATTTTATACTTAATTAATAACCTGGCTTTTCAAGAGTTCCAGTACTAAAAAACAAAGACATAGGCTGGGTGTGGTGGCTCATGCCTGTAATCTCAGCACTTTGGGAGGCTAAAGAGGGCAGATCATTTGAGGTCAGGAGTTCGAGACCAGCCTGGTCAACATGGTGAAACCCCATCTCTACTAAAAAAATATAAAAATTAGCCAGGCGTGGTGGCACATGCCTGTAGTCCCAGCTACTTTGGAGGCTGAGGCAGGAAAATCGCTTGAACCTGGGAGGTGGAGGTTTCAGTGAGCTGAGATTGCACCACTGCACTCCAGCCTGGGTGACAGAGCAAGACTATCTCAAAAAAAAAAAAAAAAAGAAAAGAAAGAAAGAAAAACCACTACCAAAGATATAAGTATCAACATAGTGTCTAATAACTCCCAGGTATTATCACTATATGTTAAGCACTATGCTTACAACTTTACAAATGTTATTTTCTCTAATCCCTACCATCACTCAGAGATGGTACTATTATTTCCCAGATTTTAAAAAAATGGGGGTTTAAATGGGTCAGAGGACACACAGTACTCAGCACAGCTGGGGGGATCAGTTTGACTGTAAAGCTCATGCTAAAAGCCATTAAAATATATTTCCTGTACTCATTTCTTCTTTATGAAAAATAGTAACATTGATTTTTCATACATACATTCATAAACATTTATAATTTGTATTTATCTTTTACTTTTTGTGAGCATATTCTTGTTTAGTTTAATACAAAATGGAAACAAATATTTAAATGTCAATCACAAAACAATATCTAACATAACTTAATATGACTGGTTTCAATGTAAGAATTGATTTGACATCAGGGCAGCCATACTGAATTGTCGTCAGGATGTACAGTCAAAAATACATGCTTAAAATATTACTGAGTAAACTGAAAAATATGTCAATTATAAATACTAGAGAACTTCTTTTTTGAAAATCAGATATATTAGTAATTTTTTTTTAAAAAGCTGAAAGTGCAGACATGCCAAAAGATGTGCTTAAACACAGATACTCAGTCTAAATATTAAAATATTAAGGTGGGCACCTTAGTCCTTAGGAATGAAGAACAATCTGAATGAAACAAAACAGGTTAATTAATTACCACTTGCCCTGAAGAAATGCTATCTCAGGACTTTCCACAGAAAACACCAAGTCTGTCAGGGATGTCCTGAACAAAACAAGACCAGAAGAACAATCTCGTGGTGCCAAGAGCAAACCTGGATTAATCTTAGTGGCTGGTCCTTAGATAAAAGCAGTTTCCTGTTTGGGATGTCACACTCCTGTTTTGATTTTGACTACTACCATCAAGACCAGACACCATCTTTTCCTACACCATCGGGCCCTGTGGAACATCCCATAATATGTCACTCTTCTAGCATTTTCTTTAGAGAAAAATCACATTAAAGGGAGTATCAATAGTGGCACTGAAATTGAAAAGGACAGATTGGTGCTTTTTGGGGAAGGAAAGCCTGATTGCACTGCTCTGGGTGAGTAGTGAGGGTTATAAACTGATTCTCCAACAGAATCTTTGCTACAGAAAGTCTTCATATGTTATATACAGGTTACAGCAGTTGTCTTTTTTCCATATTTCCCTGGAGAGTCTATGACAGGCAGTATCCAATCAAAAGAAATATAGAAAACTACCCCAAAGAGAGAATACACAAGTGCCGGGACAGGTACCACTATTTTAGGCACCCATGTGAGTCAGTGGAGCTGTGAGGGCTGACAGACTATACTATATTTTCATTTTCAATTCCTGCCCTCTCTTGGTGCCTCTGGTGGCAGAATTAGCATGAACAGGCAGGTTATTTGATTGTTTCCATCCTTGCTGTCACCTCTTTCATAGATAAAGCCTTTAATCAAAGTCAACTATTGTATTCTACCCTGGGTGGCCTGTCGCCTGCCCTTTCCATGCTGAGGGGATAAGCCCAGGTAGAGACTTCCCAGGTGAGCCAGGAAGGGCTGCCTCCTCCTCTCCCTCTCATGCACCCCCAACTTGTCAGGATAGGGTACAATTCTGTTACCCATTTGGAAAGGCTATTTGTTAAAAAGTAAAAAAAATGATGACACAGTGGACCCTTGAATCACGAGTTTGAACTGCACAGCTTCACATATATGCAGATTTTTTTTCAATAAAAGTTGCCCCAAATGTGCCTGCCTCTCCTGCCTCCCCTTCCACCTCCTTGATCTCTTCAGCCTGTGCCACCCCAAGACAGCAAGACCAACCCCTCATCCTCCTCTTCAGCCTACCCAGTGAGGATGAAGACCTATACAATGATCCACTTCCATTTAATAAATAGTAAATATATTTTTCTCTTTCTTATGGTCTTAACATCATTTTCTGTTCTCTAGCCTGCTTTATTGTGAGAATGAATACAATACATAATATATTAACATACAAAATAGGTGTTAATCAACTGTTTATGTTATGGGCTTCCAGTCAACAGTAGGCTGTTAGTAGTTAAGTTTTTGGGAAGTCAAAAGTTATACTTGGATTATTGTGTAGGGGGTCAGTGCCCCTAACCCTAACCATTAGGATGAACTAATTTTATTATTTATTTATTTATTGTGACAAGGTCTGGCTCTATCGCCCAGGCTGGAGTGCAGTGGCATGGTTTTGGCTCACCGCAGCCTCTACCTCCCAAAATCAAGTCATTCTCCCTCAGCCTCCCGAGTAGCTGGGACTATAGGTATGCACCATCAAGCTTACTAATTTTTGTATTTTTTGTAGAGAGGGGTTTTCACCATGTTGCCCATGTTGCCGAGGCTGGTCTTGAACTTGTGAGCTCAAGCAATCCGTCCACCCCGGCCTCTCAAAGTGCTGGGATTACAAGCATGAGCCACAGTACCCGGCCTGCTTTATTATTTTATTTTAGTTTTTGAAGACAGGGTATCACTGTGTCACCCAGGCTGGAGTGCAGTGACACAATCACAGCTCACTGCAGCCTTGACCTTCCAGGCTCTAACTAATTTTAAAATTAACTAGTAGTTAATAGTTTAATCCTATGCATCCCTAAAAAGAGAATTACAGATGTCTTTAAATTAGATCATTCATTTTCAATTGCCAATTAGCATTAATCAAGAAACCTCCTTTACCTCTGAGGCTCTTATGACTAACCTTATGAAAGATCTATATGATAATGCACATCTCATGTTTTTTTCAGAGGGACTGAATCAATCCTGAAACCAGACTCTCCCTTTTCCTGAAATTAGTAACATCTGAACTCAACCATGTTCTTTCTTTACTGTAATCCATGGACCATCTTCCCTCCTCCCTCTGTTTCTTGTTGATACTCACTGTTCTTCATGCCAGCTATCATTTATTACTTGGCACTTTGTCTCCTTTTGTTGCTACCAGCTGTCTTCAAACTTTACTTTTTCTTTTTCTTTTCTTTCTTTCTTTTTTTTTTTTTTTTTTTTTTAACTGAGTGTCTTTGCAGAAGCACTCTTTCCTTAATGGTGAATTTAGTCCACAAACTTACATACATTGAGATTTTGGAAAGAGTAGGCTTTTTTTCCCCAGCCTTATTTAAAACCAGATTCAAAGTGAAATAGTGAAGGAAAGGATCTGATCATCTCTCTTTGAAACAAATACCTTTAGAAATTCTTTTTTTTTTTGACAGATGTCTTGCTCTGTTGCCCAAGCTGGAGTGCAATTGCATGATCTTGGCTCACTGCAGCTTTGACCTCCTGGGCTCAAGCAATCCTTCCACCTCAGCCTTCTGAGTAGCTGAGACCACTGGTGCATGTCACCATGCCG
The DNA here is from genome assembly GCF_003255815.1 of Theropithecus gelada. Lineage (NCBI taxonomy): Eukaryota > Metazoa > Chordata > Mammalia > Primates > Cercopithecidae > Theropithecus > Theropithecus gelada. The sequence goes on from NC_037676.1 coordinate 110,499,278, forward strand.
GGCTAATTTTTGTATTTGTTTGTAGAGATGGGGTTTTACCATATTGCCCAGGCTGGTCTTGAATTCCTGGGCTTAAGCAATTTGCCTCCCTCCACCTCCCAAAGTACTAGAATTACAGGCCTTAGCCGCTGTGCCCCATCTAGAAATTCTTAACCTAAATTAGTGCTAACTAGCAGGCTAATAAAGTCCTGTTTGCTAATTAACATTTTTTTGGTGCCTCATTGAATGTTAATGTGGTATACCTTAACTTTATTCATTAAAAAAAAGAAGCCTGTGTATTTAATGCATAGAAAGCTGCCTTCCTTTCAGATGTCTTAGTCTCTGGTTTACTTCACTATTTCCAGTCTTTATTATTTCTACATGGATGAATGACTATATTTTTCTATTCTTAATTTAAAAACAGGTCATGAGACAAAAATTTATTCCAGTGCAACTAATCTTTAGATAACTAGTGCCAAAAAAGCAACATTCATAATATTGTCCTCACTGGCTTTCCTTTTGAAACTGTGGTGCCAGGGAAAATGATTTACTGCCAGCCTGGACTAAGACTTGAGCTTTGTAGAAAAGATTTATTGGTATCAACCTAGCATAACACCATAATCAGCCTGAAAAGACATTTGTCACTATAAACCCTTATTGTCAGGTGCCTGACACTTTCCATAAAACTATGCTTCAAGTGGAAAAGTGATTTGGATTTCACATCCTTTATTGCAATGTTTCCTGATCATTTAAAAGTCTATCATTTCTATGAACTTCCTGGATACACTAGGGCAGTGTTTCTGGGACCCATCTCTAGATTTCCATGAGACAGGGGTGGAAACTACAAATGTACATTTTAAACAAGTGCCTGAGGAGATTCTGTTGCAAGTAGTCTTTGAGAAACACTCTTTGGAAAAGGGTATGGTGTTCTGTGTATTAATTGTGGCCCCACTCTTTTTACATGCATAACTTTGAATAAGTTAATGTGGCCTCTCTGCCTCATTTGTTTCTATATGTATATTTCCTTACATATGGGTTCATTGTGCAAGTAAACTTTCTGTTCACAAAGAGTGAAGTTTAAAGAAAATAAAGAAGTACCTAACAGAAAGTATAAGCAGCAAGCAGATGATACATCTTAGTTTTATTTTCCTACAATTCATGACAGCAAACACAAATCCACTAACAAAATTACATGTGCATATACATGTAACTCTAGAAATAGGGAATTGGTCTCTGATCAGAATGGCAAACGAGGCCACAGCATGGCAAACAGTCAAGGTTAGGAGACATAACCACGAGCCAGCATTTACAGCAAGATGGACAATCAGAGAGGGCTTGACTTGGGAGCCCAGTCCCAAGGAAGACTAAGAAGCTGAAAACATTCCACAGTATCAATGACAGTCCCTCAGATTTGACCAGAGTTTAAAGTGCTAAATGCACGTAAGTTTGCTTGAAATTACCATTTTATCATATTTGTTAACTTGTCAGGATACAGAGACTTTAAAACTGTGCACAAATTAATTAGTCCATCATTTATTCTTATCTTTGCCACAATCAGAGGAGTTCAAAAGTCACCCTAATGGCATTTGTGCATTGCAATTCATTCCAAATGTAGGATTATTATAGCATTTACTTTTTAAAAATAATTTACAGTGAGCATCCTTTGTAATGTGGATCTGTGAGATCTAACTGAGGCCACTTATTTAAAACGTGTAAATTGATTTTTATGTAATTGCTGCATTCTGCTTTCTATGTGAAACTCAGAGAAACATCTCCCTTTAGTGGATCTTGGAGAAAATACAGTGAATCTTGATGTCAGCCAAAAGAAAGAAACTCCCAAGCAGCAATACATTTTATCAGGTAGCTGTTATTTCCAGAATTTTCTATTTTGGTGATACTCCAATATTTACTGTTTAAATTATATACAGTAAAATGAGATATACATTCAAAAAAAGTTTTGCCTTTTAGTCACTGTATTAATCCATTTTCACACTGCTATAAAGAAATACCCAAGACTGGGTAATTTATAAAGAAAAAAGGTTTATTTGACTCAGTTCCACATGGCTGGGGAGGCCTCAGGAAATTTACAATCATGGTGGAAGGTGAAGGGGAAGCAGGCACCTTCTTCACAAGGCAGCAGGAGGGAGTGAGTGAACAAAGGGGGAACTGCCAAACACTATTAAAACCATCAGTTCTTGTGAGAACTCACTATCACAAGAACAGCATGGGGGAAACTGCCCCCATGATCCAATCACTTCCCTCCTTCGGCACGAGGGGATTATAGGTCCCTCCCTTGACATGTAGGGATTACAATTCAAGATAGGATTTAAGTGGAGACACAGAGCCAACCCATATGATTCTGCCCCTGGCCCCACCCAAATCTCATATCCTTTTCACATTTCAAAACCAATCATGACTTCCCAACAGTCCCCCAAACCTCTTAACTCATTCCAGCATTAACCCAAAAGTCCAAGTCCAAAGTTTCATCTGAGATAAGTCCCTTCTGCCTATGAGCCTGTAAAATCAGAAGCAAGTTAGTTACTTGCAAGTTAAAATGAGGGTATAGACATTGGGTAAATATTCCCATTCCAAATGGGAGAAATTGGCCAAAATAAAGGGGCTATGGGCCCTATGCAAGTCCAAAACCCAGTGGGGCAGTCATTAAATCTTACAGCTCCAAAATGATCTCCTTTGACGTCATGTCTCACATCCAGGGCAGGCTGATGCAAGGAGTGGGCTCCCACAACCTTGAGCAGATCCTTCACAGGATGGCGTTGAGTGCCTGCAGCCTTTCCAGGTTCACAGTGAAAGCTGTCAGTGGATCTGTATTTCTGAGGTCTGAAGGATGGTGTATCTTTTCTCACAGCTCTGCTAGGCAGTGCCGCAGTGGGAACTCTGTATGGGGCCTCCAGCCCCACATTTCCCTTCCACACTGTATTAGCAGAGGTTCTCCATGAGGGTTATGCTCTTGCTGCAGCCTGCTGCAGACTTCTGCCTGGACATCCAGGCATTTCTATACATCCTCTGAAATCTAGGCAGAGATTCTCAAAGCTCTTTTGTCTTCTGTGTACTCACAGGCCCAACACCATGAGAAGCCACCAAGGCTTGGTGCTTGCACCCTCTGAAGCAATGACCTGAGCTGTGCCTTGTCCCATTTTAGCCATGACTGGAGCTGGAGTGGTTGGGATGCAGGGCACCAAGTTCCAGGGCTGCTCTGGCATGGAGCAGAGGAGCAGCTGGCCCACAAAACCATTTTTCCCTCCTAGACTTCTGGGCCTGCGATGGGAGGGGCTACCACGAAGGTCTCTGACATTCCCTGGAGACATTTTCTCCATTGTCTTGACTATTAACATTTGACTCCTCATTAGTTATGCAAATTTCTGCAGTTGACTTGAATTTCTCCCTAGAAAATGGGGTTTTCTAATTTCAAATCACCTCTTAGTGAGCATATATAACTGATTGCTTTCAGAATCAACCAGGTGACTTCTTGAATGCTTTGGTGGTTAAAAATTTCTTCTGTAAGATACTCTAAATCATCTCTCACAAGTTCAAAGTTCCACCGATCTCTAGGGTATGGAAAAAATGCCACCAGTCTCTTTGCTAAAGCATAGCAAGAGTGACCTTTATTCCAGTTTCCAACCAGTTCCTCATCTCTATCTGATATCACCTCAGCCTGGACTTCGTTGTCCATATCACTATCAGCATTTTGGTCAAAACCACTCCACAAGTCTCTAGGAAGTTCCAAACTTTCCCCCATCTTTCTGTCTTCTCTTCTTCTGAGCTCTCCAAACTGTTCCAACCTTGTCTTGTTGTCCTGATTCAAAGTTGCTTCCATATTTTCAAGTATCTTTACAGCAGTGCCCCACTCCTGATATCTGTATTAGTCCATTTCGCATGACTATAAATACATGAGATTGGGTAATTTATAAAGGAAAGAGGTTTAACTGACTCACATTTCCAGATCACTTCAGTCCAGGAGTTCAGTAGTGAGATTCCACCTCTACAAAAATTTAAAAATTGGCTAGGTGTGGTAGTGCATGACTGTGGTCCCAGCTACTAGGGAAGTTCAGGCCAGAGGATCACTTAAGCCCAGGAGGTCAAGGCTGCAGGTTGAGGCTGAGCAATGATTGTGCCAAGGCAACGCAACCCAGGTGACAGAGTGAGACTCTGTCTCAAAAAAAAAAAAAAAAAAAAAAAAGAACAAAAAAGAATAAATGATTCAAGAAGAGAATTTTCATGGCATTGCATCTTTGTGGGCCCATTTCTTATCCATAAAATCATATACACACTATCCCTTCCCCAAAAACCCACCCTCTGAACCCCATTGAGCATTCTTGGGAATGTTCAAGTACTAGATAGGTGATTTCACCCTGAAATTATGAAGTCAAAATATGAATTTCAGCCATTTGATGAGATTAGGTTTTAGGTATTATGGAAATGTGTTTCAAAGTGAAATTAGACTTGATAGGTTACATTTTATTTCTGTATTTTAATCATATTTCTAATTAATAATTTCATGGTAAATCACCCATCTTGTATTTAAACTTACTGAAGAATGGTGGTTGAGGGTTTGAGGGTAGGTCTTTGGGGAAGAATTGTATGACATTATGGGTAAGAATGGGTTAAAAAGGATGCAATGCCAGAAAAAGCATTTCTTGAGAAATTTATGAAAGAATGTTACATACAAAATTAAGCATGCAGTGGAGTGGCACAGACAGTTGAGTGGCATACGTATGTGTTTCACTCACGTTTCAAGCCTCAGCTTAGAAATCCCTTCCTCCAGGAAGCCTGTCCTGATCACTAAGGTTAGATTAGATGCCCCTCCTATGCAGTTTCATAGCACTCTGTTCAACTCTGTCATAACACTCTTACATCCAATTGCCTGCTCACAGTTCTGTCTTATATAACAAAACAATAACAAGCATTCACTAAACATTTTACTGAATGTATTAGTCTGTTTTCATGCTGCTGATAAAAACATACCCGAGACTGGGAAGAAAAAGAGGTTTAATTGGGCTTACATATTCACATGGTTGGGGAGACCTCAGAATCATGGCGGGAGGTGAAAGGCACTTCTTACATGGTGGCAGCAAGAGAATAAATGAGGAAGATGCAAAAGTGGAAACCCATGATAAAACCGTCAGCTCTCATGAAACTGATTCACTACCACGAGAACGGTATGGGAGAAACTGCCCCCATGATTCAAATTATCTCCCACTGGGTCCCTCCCACAACACTTGGGAATTATGGGAATACAAATCAAGACAAGATGTGGGTGGGAACACAGACCCAAATCATATCACTGAATAAAGCACTCTCTTTAAAGCTTTAAGTAATTATCTTCTTTAATAATAACAGCCACCTAGTAAGGTAGGTATTATACCATTTTGAAAATGAGGAAATAGAGGTATAAGAAGGTGAAGCAACTATCCAAGGTCAAAGAGCTTGGTACATTGGATAGAAAGAAATGAAATCTAGGCAGTGTGACTAAAAAGCAGGGAAAGTATATTTTTATCCCATACTAGCAGAAAGCTGGGCACTTAATATCCAAATATTTGTTGAATGACTTGTTTAATGATTTCAGAGAAGAAGGAGACAGATGAAGACTAGAGCTATGGAGGAAAACTTGCTAGGGAGAGGGTGGAATTTGAACTGAGCCTTAAAGAATCGGGGAGATTTAGATGAACTTAGAGGAAGGTAGAGAGCACTTGGTGGGGAGAACTTGAGTCAAGCAATGAGAATAGGTATGCTGTGTGCCCTGGGGTCAGTAAGGAATCTATCTTAATTATAAAGGAAGAAGCAAGGTAGTGGGCATGAAGATTGGGTAGACAGGTTGAAGTTAGATTGTTGAAGCCCTCAGAATCCAAACAAAGTCACTGAGTAGTAAGTAGAAAGCCATTAAAAGATTTTTTATATGAGTATTACATATGAAGAGCAGTTTTTAAGTGAAAGCATTATGAAAAAAAGCAGCTATATAGACAAATTTTGAGGAATGCATATTTAAACTGATTTCAATGAGGGTAGCTTTCATTTTATAATTTTAGTTAGTTGACTAATGTTAATTGAGTACCTTTGAAACCATCATTGCAAAATTGTAGCTGAGGCAGTGAAAGAGATCTGACCCAACCAACTCCATCTTTCTTCTAACCTCCAAGCTGTCCTTGTTTATCCCTGGGCATAGGCTGAACTAACTTTGGGAGGAACTTAGTTTATAGTTTAGAACAAAGATAATAACAGGTCTTTCCCATGGCAAATCCCCTTCTTGCCTGGGGACTAGACTGCCTTTGTAGGACTAACACATTAGCCACAAGATTAGAAATTATGGTTTAGGGGTCATGCACCTGGAGGCTACAAGATTCTGACCCTCCCTAAACTGCTCCTAAAATCAGTGCTTGAGATATTTTGCACACCCTGCACTTGATGGATCAGCTGGCACCAGCCAGATCAATAAATTGGCTCATGTGATCTTGCACCCCAACCCATCCAGGAACTGATCCAGCACAAGACAGCTTCAACTCCCTAGGATTTCATCCCTGACCTGACAAATCAGCACTCCTGGCTTACTGGCTTCCTGCCACCCACCAAGTTGTCCTTAAAAACTCTCATCCCCAAACTGCGAGCTCTCTAGGTCCCTAGGAAACCATTTCTGCCTTGCCTTACAGGGGTCCTTGGGGCAGGCTTCCTGATGTACTGCGAAAAGGCCACAGGGAGAAGGAAACCTCCAGCTGACCTTTGTAACAATTCCAACTAAATGAGAAGACTCCTGGCCAGAGCTCAGGGGAAGGCGTGAATCTGGTGTGCAGACTCCACAGGCAGGGAAGCAGGAAAGTCCTTTTTGCTTTTGCAGCTGGGAGGTGGGTAGCCTGGGGCGAGTTCTCAACCCTGCTCACCCACTCCCTGGAAACAGACTCAATGCTGTTGTGGGGGGCAGGGTGGAAGGAAGATTGGTCTTTTGAGTTGTGTGGGAGCTGGGCAAAGCCTGTGACTGCCAGCTTTCCCCTACTTTCCTGACAACCTGCATGACACAGCAGAGGCAGTCATAAGCTTTCTGGGAATATAACTCCATTGTCCTGGGAACCACAACTTCATCCCCCACAGCAGCTGCAGCAAGACCCGCCCAAGGAGAGTCTGACCTCAGACACGCCTAGCCCTGCCACAACCTGATGGTCATCCTCTACCCACCCTGGTAGGTGAAGACAAAGGGCATATACTCTTGGGAGTTCTAGGGCCCCACCTACCACTTGATCCTCTCCATACTACCACAGCTGATGCTCTTTTAAAAGTACCACTTCCTGGCAGGAGGCCAATGAGCACAAAAATGGTAAATTAAACAGCCAAAACTAAGGACCCTCACAGAACCCATTTCATCCCTCTGCCACCTCCCTGGAGCAGGTGCTGGTATCCATGGCTGAGATACCCACAGACAGTTCACATCACAGGACTCTGTGCAGACAACCCCCAGTAGAGCCCAGAGCCTGGTAGACTTGCTAGGTGGCTAGATCCAGAAGAGAGATAACCAATCACTACAGCTCAGCTCTCAGGAAGCCACATCCCTGGGGGAGAGTACTACATCAAGGGAACACTCTACGGGACAAAAGAATCTAAACAACAGCATTGAGCACTAGACCCTCGTTCAGACAGAGCCTACCCAAATGAGAAGGAAGCAGAAAACCAACTCTGGTAATATGACAAAACAAGGTTCATTAACACCCTCAAAAAAATCACACTAGCTCACCAGCAATGGATACAAACCAAGAAGAAATCCCTGATTTACCTGAAAAAGACTTTGAAAGGGCAGTTATTAAGTTAATCAAGGAGGCACCAAAGAAAGGCAAGGCCCAATTTAAGAAAGTCAAAAAATGATACAAGAAGTGAAGGGACAAATCTACAATGAAATACACAGTATAAATAAAAAACAATCAAAACTTCAGGAATCAAAGGACGCACTTATAGAAGTGCAAAATGCTCTGCAAAGTTTCACCAACAGAATCAAACAAACAGAAGAAAGAACTTCAGAGCTCAAAGCCAAGGTTTTTAAAGTAACCAAATCCAACAAAGACAAAGAAAGAAAATTATATAAACAAAGCCTTCAAGAAATCTGGGCTTACATTTAATGACCAAACCTAAGAATAATCAGCATTCCTGAGGAAGAGAAATCTAAAAGTTTGAAAAATATTTGGTGGAATAATTGAGGAAAACTTCCCCAGCCTTGCTAGAGACCTAGACATCCAAATACAAGAAGCTCAAAGAACACCTGAGAAATTCATTGCAAAAAGATCATTGCCTAGGCACACTGTCATCAGGTTATCTAAAGTTAAGACAAAGGAAAGAATCTTAAGAGCTATGAGGCAAAAGCACTAGGTAATCTATAAAGGAACACCTATCAGATTAACAGCAGATTTCTCAGCAGAAACTCTACAAGCTAGAAGGGATTGGGGCCTTAGCTTCAGCCTCCTTAAACAAAACAATTATCAGTCAAGAATTTAGTATCCAGCAAAATTAAGCTTCACAAATGAAGCAAAGATACAGCCTTTTTCAGACAAAGAAATGCTGAGAGAATTTGCCACTACCAGGCCAGCACTATAAGAACTGCTAAAAGGAGCTCTAAATCTTGAAATAAATCCTGGAAACACATCAAAACAGAACCTCTTTAAAGCATAAATGTCATAGGACCTATAAAACAAAAATACAATTAAAAACAAAACACAGTATACAGGCAACAAATAGCACAAAGAATGGAATAGTACCTTACTTCTCAATACTGAGATTGAATATAAATTGCCTAAATGTTCTACTTAAAAGATACAGAATTGCAGAATGGATAAGAATTCATCAACCAAATACCTGCTGCCTTCAAGAGACTCAGCTAACACATAAGGACTCTTATAAACTCAAGTTAAAGAGGTGGAAAAAGATATTTCATGCAAATGGACAACAAAAGTGAGCAGGAGTAGCTATTCTTATATCAGACAAAACAAACTTTAAAGCAACAGCAGTTAAAAAACGACAAAGAGGGACATTATATAATAATAAAAGGCCTTGTCCAACAGGAAAATGTCATAATCCTAAGCATATATGCACCTAACACTGCAGCTCCCAAATGTATTAAACAATTACTAATAGACCTAAGAAATGAGATAGATAGCAACACATTTATAGTGGGGGATGTTAGTACTCCACTGACACCACTAGATAGGTCATTAAGACAGAAAGCCAACAACAACAACAAAATGGATGTAAACTATACCCTAGAACAAATGGACTTAACAGATATTTACAGAACATTCTATCCAACAACTGCAGAATACACATTCTATTCATCAGTGCATGTAACTTTCTCCAAGATAGACCATATGATAGGCCACAAAACAAGCCTCAATAAATTTAAGAAAATTGAAATTATATCAAGCACTCTGTCAGACCACTGTTGAATAAAATTGGACATCAACTCCAAAAAGAACCTTTAAAACCATGCAAATACATGGAGATTAAATAGCCTGCTCCTGAATGATCACTGGGTCAAAAATGAAATCAAGATAGAAATTAAAGAATTCTTCAAACTGAGTGACAATAGTGACACAACCTATCAAAACCTCTGAGATATAGAAAAGGCAGTGCTAACAGGGAAGTTCATAGCCCTAAATGCCTACATCAAAAAGTCTGAAAGAGTACAAACAGACAATCTAAGGTCATATCTCAAGGAATTAGAGAAAGCAAAGCAAACCAAACCAAACCTAAACCCAGCAGAAGAAAGGGAACAACCAAGTTCAGAGCAGAACTAAATGAAATTGAAACAACAGCAAAAAAAAAAAAAAAAAAAAAAAATAAAAAAAAAAAATGATATTAAAAAAAAAAAAAAAAAAAAAAAAAAAAAGACAAATGAAACAAAAAGTTGGTTCTTTGGAAAGATAAATAAAATTGATACACCATTAGCAAGATTAACCAAGAAAAGAGAGAACATCTAAATAAGCTCAATTAGAAACAAAATGGGAGATACTACAACTGACACCACAGAAATACAAAAGATCATTCAAGGCTACTATGAACACCTTTACGTGCATAAACTAGAAAACCTAGAGGAGACGGATAAATTCCTGGAAAGATACAACCCTCCTAGCTTAAATCAGGAAGAATTAGACACCCTGAACAGACCAATCACAAGCAGCAAAATTGAAATGATATTAAAAATATTACCAACAATAAAGGCCAGGACCAGATAGATTTACAGCTGAATTCTACCAGACACTCAAAGAAGTATTGGTACAAATGCTAATGACACTATTCCAAAAGATGGAGAAAGAGGGGATCCTCTATAAATCATTCTATGAAGCCAGTATCACCCTAATATCAAAACCAGGAAAGGACATACCCAGAAAAGAAAATTACAGACCAATATCCCTGATGAACATAAGATGCAAAAATCCTTAACAAAATACTAGCCAACTGAATCCAACAATATATCAAAAAGATAATCCACTATGATCAAGTGGGTTTCATACTTGGGATGCAGGGATGGTTTCACATATGCAAGTCAATAAATGTGATGCACCACATAAACAGAATTAAAAACAAAAATCATATAATCATCTCAATAGATGCACAAACATTCAAAAAAATCCAGCATCCCTTTATGATTAAAGCTCTCAGCAAAATCGGCATACAAGGGACATACCTCAATATAATATGAGCCATCTATGACAAAGACACAGCCAACATAATGTTGAATGGGGAAAAGTTGAACGCATTCCCTCTGAGAACTGGAACAAGACAAGGATGCCCACTCTCGCACTTCTATTCAACATAGGAACGGAGGTCCTAGTGAGAACAATCAGATAAGAGTAAGAAACAAAGGGAATCCAAATCAGTAAAGAGGAAGTCAAACCGTTGCTGTTTGCTGATGATATGATTGTATACCTAAAAATCCCTACAGACTCCTCCAAAAAGCTCTTAGAACCGATGAAAGAATTCAGCAAATTTTCCAGATACAAAATTAGTGCACAAAAATCAGTAGCTCTCTTATACATCCACACCAACCAAACTGAGAATCAAATCAAGAACTCAACCTTCTTTACAATAGCTGCCAAAAAAAATCCTTAGGAATATACCTTACCAAAGAGGTGAAAGACCTCTACAAGGAAAACTACAAAACACTGCTGAAAGAAATCATAGATGACACAAATGGAAAGACATCCCATGCTCATGAATGGGTAGAATCAATATTGTGAAAATGACCATACCGCCAAAAACAATCTACAAATTCAACGCAATTTCCATCAAAATACCACAATCATTTTTCACAGAACTAGAAAAAATAATTCTAAAATTCATATGGAACCAAAAAAGAGCCCACATAGCTGAAGTAGGACTAAGCAAAAAGAACAAATCTGGAGGCATCATGTTACCTGATATCAAACTATACCCTAAGGCCAAGTCACCGAAACAGCATGGTACTGGTATGAAAAGAGGCACATAGACCAATGGAATAGAATAAAGAACCCAGAAATAAACCCAAATACTTACAGCCAACTGATCTTTCAGAAAACAAACAAAAACGTAAAGTGGGGGAAAGGACACCCTATTCTGCAAATGGTGCTGGGATAATTGGCAAGCCACATGTGGGAGAATGAACCTAGATCCTATCTCTTACCTTATACAAAAATCAACTCAAGATGAATCAAGAACTTAAACCTAAGACCTGAAACTATAAAAATTCTACAAGATAACATTGGAAAAGCCCTTCTAGACATTGACTTAGGCAAGGATTTCATGACCGAGAACCCAAAAGCAAATGCAATAAAAACAAAGATAAATCGTTGGAACTTAATTAAACTAAAGAGCTTTTGCACAGCAAAAGGAATAGTCAGCAGAGTAAACAGACAACCCACAGAGTGGGAGAAAACCTTCACAATATATACATCTGAAAGAGGACTAGTATCCAGAATCCACAACAAACTCATACACATTATCAAGGAAAAAACAAACAAACCCATCAAAAAGTGGGCCAATGACATGAATAGACAATTCTCAAAAGAAGATAAACAAATGGCCAACAAACATGAAAAAATGCTCAACATCACTAATGATCAGGGAGATGCAAAACCACAATGTGACACTATCTTACTCCTGAAAGAATGGCCATCATAAAACCAAATCAAAAAGTAATAGATGTTGGCCTGGATGCGGTGAAGAGGGAACACTTCTACACTGCTGGTAGGAATGTAAACTAGTACAACCACTATGGAAAACAGTGTGGAGATTCCTTAAAGAACTAAAAGTAGAACCTCCATTTGATCCAGCAATCCCACTACTGGGTATCTAGCCAGAGGAAAAGAAGTCATTATATGAAAAAGATACTTGCACATACATGTTTATAGCAGCACAATTCACAATGGCAAAAATGTGGCAGCAGCCCAACCGCCCATGAATCAGTGAGTGGAGAAACTGTAATATATATATACACACACACACACACACACACACTCTCTCTCATATATATATACACACACACAAAATATATATATATATTATATATATATTGCATTTGCTTTTGGGTTCTCGGTCATGAAATCCTTGCCTAAGCCAATGTCTAGAAGGGTTTTTCCAGTGTTATCTTGTAGAATTTTTATAGTTTCAGGTCTTAGGTTTAAGTCCTTGATCCATCTTGAGTTGGTTTTTGTATAAGGTAAGAGATGAGGATCCAGGTTCATTTTCCTACATCTCATATATATAAAATATAGGTATATCATATATCTTATCATATCTATATCTATACATATATCTATATCTATAGATATATAAACATATATCTATATCTATAGATGTTCTTATTCATAAGTGAGAGCTAAGCTATGAGGATGCAAAGGCTTAAGAATTACACAACAGACTTTGGGGACTTAGAGGGAAAGGGTGGGAAAGGGGTGAGGGATAAAAAACAGGGTCTCGCTCTATCACCCAAACTGGAGTGCAGTGGCCTATCACGGCTCACTGCAGCCTTGAACTCCCAGGCTGAAGCCATCCTCCTGCATCAGCCTCCCAAGTAGCTGGGACTACAGGTAGGTGTGTGTCACCACACCCAGATAATTTTTAAAAATTCTGTAGAGACAGGGTCCCACTATGTTGCCCGGACTGGTCTCAAACTCCTGGGTTCAAGCAATTCTCTTGCCTCAGCCTCCCAAAGTGCTGAGAGTATAAGCATGAACCACTGTACCTGGCTAGGAGGGCTAATTATTCTTTCTTATTTGCAGAGAATTTTTGAGGTTCTATGTTTAGTAGAGCTAATAGCACATGCTTTTGACTAGGCATGAAGGTAGATGTTACATGTTAAGACAAATGGCTTTTTACTTGAGGTTAACTCCAAGTAGTAAAGATAGTTTGAGAACAAACAACCCCTTCTGTCACTTGATCATCCCTAGCTTAAGTGAGCTTCCAATTAAAATGTCACTTACAGGGGTCTAAGGAGAAAAAAGCTTGCTTAAAACCTGAGGAAACTCTCCTATTTGCATCCTATTTGTAAACATGTTCTATCATATTTACTCTAGACTCATCTATCTTTAGTTGAATAGCTAATAGTCTTCTCAAAGATATCAAGCCCAAAGCTGACTCCTGATCTTCCCTCCAAACCTGCTTCTCTTGCAATCCTTCCCATCTTAGTAAACAGCAACTGAATTTTGTCAGTTATTCCTTTCAAAACCTTGGAGTCCACTCTTACTTATTCTGCATGCAATCCAAGAACAAATCTATTGGCTTTGGTTTCAAAATGTGCCACCTTCTAACTATGTCTAGATTCTGAATATATTTCTGGTTCTCACTCCCCCACTGCTACCATGCTAGTTTAATTCTCCATCATGTTTTGAATTGGTTATATAACAGCCACTTATTTGGTCTTGCTGCTTCCATCCCTTTCCTCCTTATAGTCTATTCCCTAGTGGCCAGTATAATCAGATAATTTCATCCTTCTATTCAAAATTCTCCAGTGGCTTCACATCTCACTTAGAGCAAAAGCTTAAGAATACTCAATGGCTTAAAACTCCTGTACAATCTAGTAACAAAAAGTCTGACAATATTGAGTATTAGTGAGGTTGTGGAAACATTAAGAGCTTCTGTTTTATTTCGATTTTAAATGTTATTTTATTTTTTAGTTTGCTGGTGAGAGTGTAATTGGTGTAGTCACTTTGGAGAACAATCTGTCAATATCTAATGAAGTTGAAAATACTACTGTGACAATAATTTTGCTTTTATGTTTATACCTAAAAAATCTCTTCTCTGTATAGAAAGTGACAGACAATAATTTTTATAACAGTATTACAACAGCAAAAAGTTGGAAAAATCCATGTCTATTTATAAGACATGGATAAATAAATCTCAGTATGTTTACATAATGATATACCACTTAGCAATAAAAATCATGGAACTGAAACTATATTTATCAACACAGAGGGCTACACAGAAAGATTAATCAGTATTAATGTTTTATCTCCTAAACTGGGTAGTGGGTTCAGAGGTATTCATTATATTAGTCCTTATCACCTTCCTATGTCTGAAATATATCACAATTTTTAAAGGAGGTAGATGGGAAATTTGTAGAATGTGCAAAAAGTGTAGAGGGTGTTTTAGTTCATGCTTGTGTTGCTATAAAGGAATACCTGCGACTGGGTAATTTATAAAGAAAGATTTGATTGGCTCATGGTTCTGCAGGCTGTGTGGTAAGCATGGCACTGGCATCTGCTTGGCTTATAGAGAGGCCTCAGGGAGCTTTTACTCATGGCGGAAGGAGAAGCAGGAACAGGCACATCACACGGCAAGTGAGGGAGCGAGAGAGAGAGAGAGAGAGAGAGAGGAGAGATCCCAGACTATTTCAAACCGCTGGATCTCCTGTGAACTAACCGAGCGAGAACTCACTTGTCACCAAGGGGATATTGCTAAATCATTAATGAAGAATCTGCCCCCATGATCCAATCACCTCTCACTTGGCCCCACCTGCAACACTGGGAATCATATTTCAACATGGACAAACATCCTAACCATATCAGAGAGAGCTTGTTAGGGGAGGGGCATGAATGGACACAGGGATTGACATATAGAGTAGTGCCTTGGAATTGAGGAACTTAATTTTCATACCTTTCCTCATCATTCCACTGCATTTGGTGGTGTGTGTGTGTGTGTTCCAGTTTTCATATTCACAATAGCCTCTTGTTTGTTCTTCCTCCCTAAAGTCTTGTTCCCATCCATTCATTTTTTGTAGCCCTGAGTGGTTTGTATAAACTCAAATCTCATCATGTCAGTCCCACTGCTTGGAAACCTTAAAAAACTTTTCTCTGCTTCTACTGAGTATAAACAAATTTCTTAACATGCTACAGAGGGCCCCCTTTAATGTGGACTCGAGCATATTTACCAATATGTGATCCCAAGATTCTCTGTCCACAGCTCAGGATTCTTTTTTATGCCCCTCCTTGTGATCATGATCATTCTTTCCTTACACCTGGTAAACACCAACATGAGACATTATGTGACTTCTAGTTTCCTAGGGGAAGCAAGTCCTTCCTTTCTCTGTATTTCTATAGCATTTTACACATACATCTTTTACAGCAGTCATATTGTGTAGCATTTTTATTAGGTAGTAGTTATATTTCTTTCTCCTCAATATGAGCTACCAAAAGTCACAGATTGTGTTTTTTGTTGTTGTTGTTTCATTTTGTTTATTTATTTCTTTGTTTTGAAATCTTTACACAGTTCTTGGCAAGATATTTAACACATAGAGGGTGCTAAGTAATTGTAGAATTAAAGAAAGAATGAGTGGAGGGTTTCTTTTTCGTTCTTTTTTTTATCGCTGTTATTTTGAGACAGGGTCTCACTCTGTTGTCCAGGTTGGAATGCAGTGGCAAAATCATGGTACACTGTAGCCTTGACCGCCCCAGTCTCAGGTGATCCTCCCACCTCAGCCACCTGAGTAGATGGGACTAGAGGCACACACTACCATGCCTAACTAATTTTTGGGATCTAACTAATTTTTGTAGAGATGGGGGTCTCCATAAAAAATAGAAAAATAGGAAAATGTTGCCCAGGCAGGTCTCAATCTCCTAGGCTCAAGTGATCTGCCCACCTCGGCCTCCCAAAGTTCTGAGATTACAGGCATGAGCCACCATGCCCAGCCTTCTTCTTCATTTTTAAAATTTTTGTTTTTAATTTAGATCTCCCTTCAAGAAAGACAGAATGAAGGTCTTATTTAGCAAACCTGTAGGTGATAAGAATAGAATGTTGGGTGAGTTATGAACCTAGTTTCAAGTTCTTAGTTATCCAGTTGCCTTTTCCCATTAATTAAAATGCTATTTAGGCTTACATGTACTTTCAACACTTACTGACTAGTTTCAAGAAAGATAAAAAGATTCATTATTTTATTTGTGTTAGCTAAGAGTAGTCAAGAGTTGAACTAGTTCCCTTGCTAGGGTAATTTAAAACTGCTACACTCATGAGGTACCAGAATATTTAAATTTATTTTTGAAGTCTGAATTAATAGAACATTAGCTTTTTTTCTGAGAAGATATATAAGAAATTGTGGCTGTCTCCCTTACTCTCCAGATTTGAACTGGTGAGACCTCGAAACATATGATATCCTTACAGGGCCACACCACAATGAATGGGGAGTATATTGGGACGATAACACCTGTGCAGGAAAGTCTGCTTTCCTTAGTTTTTAAATTTTTGCACATCAACTTATTTCACAATTTGGAGAAAACAAGTTACTGCTCTCCATTGGTTCTCAGGACAATTGAATGTGGTAATTTGCATTTCTGAAAATATGTCAGTTTGAGAACTCAAACAAATTTACAAGAAAAAAACAAACAACCCCATCAAAAAGTGGGCAAAGGACATGAACAGACATTTCTCAAAGGAAGACATTCATACAGCCAACAGACACATGAAAAAATCCTCATCATCACTGGCCATCAGAGAAATGCAAATCAAAACCACAATGAGACACCATTTCACACCAGTTAGAATGGCAATCATTACAAAGTCAGGAAACAACAGGTGCTGGAGAGGATGTGGAGAAATAGAAACACTTTTACACTGTTGGTGGGATTGTAAACTAGTTCAACCATTGTGGAAAACAGTATGGCGATTCCTCAAGGATCTAGAACTAGAAATACCATTTGACCCAGTCATCCCATTACTGGGGATATACCCAAAGGATTATAAATCATGCTGCTATAAAGACACATGCACACGTATGTTTATTGCAGCACTATTCACAATAGAAAGACTTGGAATCAACCCAAAATGTCCATCAGTGACAGACTGGATTAAGAAAATGTGGCACATATACACCATGGAATACTATGCAGCCATAAAAAAGGATGCGTTTGTGTCCTTTGTAGGGACATGGATGCAGCTGGAAACCATCATTCTCAGCAAACTATCGCAAGAATAGAAGACCGAGTACTGCATGTTCTCACTCATAGGTGGGAATTGAACAGTGAGATCACTTGGACATGGGAAGGGGAACCTCACACATCGGGGCCTATGGTAGGGAGGGGGGAGGGGGAAGGGATGGCATTGGGAGTTATACCTGATGTAAATGACGAGTTGATGGGTGCTGACGAGTTGATGGGTGCTGCACACCAACATGGCACATGTATACATATGTAACAAACCTGTACATTGTGCACATGTACCCTAGAACTTAAAGTCTAATAATAATAAAAAAAAAAGAAAATATGTCAGTTTGGACATATACTTCAAACTGAACAAACCCCACATTTTAAAAGTCACTAGCTATTCAAGTTCCAACTACCAAATAGCTTGAATATTAAGAACTGATTTTAAAAAACCAAATCCACAAAGTACTCCAGGAATTGTAAATCATTCTTCAATTGTCAACCACCAAGACACTTCAATTTAGAAAAGAATCAAGAGACTTTCCAGTTATTCAAGTCTAAATGTCTTAACACACTTTTAGACTGAGGACGAAACACCCTAAAGAAATCAAAAATGTTACAACACTCACTCTTTTTTTCCTTTGGAAAGCTTTTTATACATTCTTTAACAGACAGGTATTATAAAACTGAGTTACTAGTCATTACTGACAGAGGTGAGAGGGAAACTGATGATCTGAACAGAGCTGAAAGAAAGTTGTCTAAGTAATCAAAATTCCAGACTTCCATTTAGACCCCTGAATCATTTCCCAAATTTTTTTGAAGTGCTTAAGTCCATCTTCTGCATTATTTCTCAAATGCATTATGATATTGTTACCATGTGTGTTTTTATTTTTTGTTACTGGTTTTATAATTTACCCTAATTGAATGAAAAATGAGGGCATGAAGTAAAGCATGGGAGTTCTTGATTATTTTTCTCCTTTAACACAACACATTAAATAAAGGCTTGCCTCATGCTGACTTTTGTAGCATTTTGTAAGAGGCCCCTATCCAGCAATCATTCTTCGTGACTTCCAGACAACTGCCAGCCATATTCTTGCTAAGGAGAAATGGAGTTTAGAAAACTGCAAATCAAGACATTCCACTACACAATCTTTTAGTTCTGTGTGACAAAGTCCCAGCCCAAAGCAAAAATTCACCAGGTCAGTAATCATTAGGCATCTAGCATTGTTTTGATTATTTAAAAATATTTTCCTTTATCTTTTTCAAATATATCATTTGAATGAGGTGGGAGTTATGTGATATTGCTGTAATTACCGGCTTTACAAATAACCAATTTTAACTCACTGTGTAAAGCACAGAATACTAAATTTGTATTGTAATTTGTGATAAATTTCAACATTGCTATTTGAAAGATTAACTTATAATATCAGGACTTTTATTTAATGATTTCAAACTAATAGTGGTTGCTTTTAGACAAATGATATTGAGGAATTGGGAAGGACAAGAGAAATACCAATTCTTTCCTATAAACACATTTGTACTTTGATTTCCTGGCCACACAGAGGCAATACTCATTAACATTTGTTGTTTTATTAAAAATTTTATTTCAAACTATATTAGAGATACTAATTGCAGAACACTTGCTCTACCAACAAAGGTAGAAAGAATTAAATGGCTTGTCTAAAGGTTCCAGATACGTTAAATATGTCAGAGTTGGGAAGAGAATAAAAAATCAATATTCCAGTGTTTTCCTATCCATGGACTTCTCTACCACAATGCATTTAGATTTGGTTACAAATAAATATCTATTTCTAATACCTATCTCAAGGTTTTCTTTGTATTTTATTCCTAAATAGCTAAGCAATGTTTATTTTATTTGAAGCATATGTTAACCACTCTCGATTATGTTTTTTCCAAAAATGATTTTCCCTAGTGACAACTGAAACTCAAGTGATGATTACAACAAAAGAGATTTTAAGAGTTCTTCCAGAACCAGGGTCATTGGTGTCATTTCCATAAATTACACACAAACTCAACAGAGACTAACTTACGGAGAAGCGTCATTCTAATAAGCATAATATACAGAGGTTAAAATAGCCCTGTTGTATTTATCTTTCACTGTGCAGCTTACCAAAACCAAATTTCTGTCATCAACAATTATTAATCATCCATATACCCCACAGAGAATTTTAATAAACCATATTATGAACCTGGGGGTGGTGGCGGTATGAGAAAGACACAAATGTGATCCAAATTTAAGATAGGGGTCCCTATTACTCCACCACATCTGTTTGCCACATGTTCATAAATCACATCAATGTTTTGAACATTTCTCCTAGCACCTTCCTGTCACTTCAGTTTTATAGTTCATAATTCTACCTCTCATCCTCACAAAAAGAGGAGAAAAGTTTCTCATTATTATATTTCAGGCTTGAGAATGACATTTGACCAAGTATTAAGTCAACCAACTGCAGGTAAACGCTGGTGCCAAAGGACCCTCCAATTTCTCGAGATTTGGTCACAGCAAGAAAAAGTGGTAGTGAAACTTCCTGTTTATTCTAAAGGAAGAGTGTAATAATGTGAAGACACCAATGACCACCACTGCCAGACGAAAAGAAAGCTGCATTTAGAGGCTGAATCCACAAAATAGAATTGCCAAAAAGAAAGCTGCTAACTAACTTAGAAAAAGATATTTTTCCTGGAAAATGGGATCCTCAGATACTCCATGCATACTACTCTGTTTATTTTCATTTTCCAGGGATGCTAATGCATGTCTACATGTAATGCAGTACCTGTTCTCCAGGAATTTGCTATCTGTGACAACTGTGACATGTAAAGACAGAGCAACAAGATTCAAGGCTGCATTTTTGGGACAGTTTATGTGATCCATTGGTTTATTTAATGGAAATAAAATTAAGTAAACTGAGAATACAAAGAAAGTCAAATTAGCTAGGTGGTATCATATAGATAAAACTGAAATTTCTCGTCAACATGGTTCATTAACAGCCCCAACCACTGCTCCAAACACTGTACCGCTGAATAGATATAACTACCCTAAAAACAGGCATATATATATCTCAGTTTGAAACAAAAAAAGGAAAACTACATGGTACCAGAAATGAAGAAAGTCAATCTGAAATCTGAGCAGTGAAGGGATCTAATGCCAAATGGCCCATAAGGTTACTGAGCCTGGATATTCTCCTAAGTTACTGAGGTTTTAACCTAAGACTAGAGAGATGAGAAGTAAGGCAGAAGTTGAGTTTCCAGGCTTGGTGGCATGGGAAGCTACAATTGCAATCCCAACTTAAAACTGAGAGCCTAGAAGGGACTATAAAAGTTCTTTCCACTGGACTAGAGATTTAGGGAGAAAAATGGGCTGCCTGTACTAAGTCATGGTCGAAAACTAATAATCTTGGAAAAATCTAAACCAATACTATGTGAATATTGGGTTGAATTCATATATCAAGCTTGATTTTAAAAAATCTGAAGTCAAGAAATTATTGTAAAAACTATTTGAGAGACATTGGACCTAGCAGAGGTAAATATAAACCACCAGAGTGATAACTTCACAATCCTGAACCATGACACATCCTTGGAAAGCAATTTCCTCTGAAGATAGGTTCAAAGTCTGAAATTTGAAACACTCAAGAAAACAGACCTTGTTAGAGCCAGGAGTCTCTTTTTAAATTATATATATAATTAATATTATTAATATATATAATATAAATGGAGGTGGGGTCTCACTGTGTTGCCCAGGCTGGTCCAAAACTCCTGGGCTCAAGTGATGCTCCCACCACAGTCTCCCAAAGTGCTGGGATTACAGACATGAGCCACTGTACCTGTCCAGAGCCAGGAGTCTCAACAAATGAGAATTTATATGCCAAACCAATGCATTACAGGACAATGTGAAAACAAATTTGCTTTAAATGTTAAAATATACAAATAAGGAAGAAATAAAAATCATAAGGATAACATCTCCTAAAAGAGAAGCAGCACTTTTGAAAAAAGAAAAAAAGAAAATCCTAGAAACGAAAACTATAATTGATAAAAAAGCTCAATATATAAACTTTATCCAGTGTATTAAATACAAATAAAGAGGAAGAAACTAGTAAATGTGAAAACAGATCTGAGAAATTTAACCTTATATGCAATATAGATATATAGATGGATAGAGGATAGATATCTAGATATATAGATATGTATATGGTTCAGTAACATGGTACCTAACATACTATATATGTAATAACTATATGCATGTTATTCCTGAATTTATTAATTATAAGCTCATTAGTAAATAAATAAATTATATTAAAAACGAAGAAACATTGAGGATGGAATGAAAATCTCCAACATATGTTTAATAACTCTAATACATATTCTCTCTAGAATGAGAAATTAGGAGAGAAACAATATTCCAAAAATGAAAAATAAAACACGAATCTTCATACTCAAGAAGCAGATAGTCTTTAGTAGAGTAATTTTCCGAAAAATCCACCTAGACTTACCATGGTTAAGCTTTAGATTATCAAAGACCAATTTTAAAAATTTGTAGAAGAAACCAGAGAAAGTATAGTCCATCTACCAGGGAATGATGGTAGACTTGACATCAGCAAAAGATGCCAGAAGGAATGGTATTTTCATATTGCTGAGGAAAAATAACTGTCTGCTCAACTAAAACTAAATGAACATTCAAGAGTAAGGGTAATTTTTTAAAAAAATTCAGATGTACAAAGACTGAGAAAAGTTACATTTACAGATCCTTACTGAAACATTACAAAAATATAATTTATAGTCTGTCATGGGATTAGAGGAAAAACAAATAAACAAATAAAATTTAAAGATATAATTGAGTTACGTAGCAGGAAAGAGTGCAGTAAAAGAATCAATAATGAACAAACAAAAGACTAAAAAGTACAATGATAGATTTAGGTTTAAATATGTGTGTGGACTAAAATAAACTAAAAAATAACACAGATGATGGGATGGGAGAAAACATTTTAAGATCCTTGTTTTATTTCAAGAGAAGAATAGAATTATTGATTTACCTCAAAACTTATTAGGTTATGTATACATTTTTATTCAGAGTAGCTACTAAAAGAATGGAAATAGAATGTCTAACTCACAAACTTACAAAAAGATATATTTTAAAAGTGATGTAAAGATGGAAATAAACTCAACTATTACAAGAGAGACAACAATCTCTAACCTGTCTGGGTTTTTTCATTGATTGTTACAGCTTACCAAACATACTAGCAAACGTAAGATATTACATGCATTTTCAGGAATTATGATGAAGATGAAGCTAGAAGAATTGTACATGGGTGTTTTGAATATTGAATGAGGAAGACAGAACAGGATGGCAGAATAGAAGTCTATACCCATTAATTCTCCCCAACAGGAACACCAAATTTTAACAACTGTCTGCACACAGAAAAGCACTATCACAAGAACCAAAACTCAGGTGAACAATCACAGTACCTGGTTTTAACTTCATATCTCTAAAGGAGGCATTGAAGGGTACCAGAGAGACAGTCTTGAATGGCTGATGCTGCCCCACCCCCATGTCCCTGCAGTTGTAGGGTGTGGAGACTGCGAGACTGTGCACCTTGGTAAGGGAGAGTGCAGCGACTGGAAGGCTTTACATTGAACTCAGTGCTACCCTGTCATAATGGAGACCAAAGCCATGCTGGGTTCAGCCAGTGCCTGTGTATGGAGGGAGCATTTAGAAGACTTAGCCAGAGGAGAATCAGCCATCCCAGCAAGTTGGAACTTTGTCTGCAAGCCTTGCCCCATGGGCCAAAGTGCTCTGGGGTCCTAGGTAAACTTGAAAGACAGTCTAGGACACAAGGGCTGCAATTCCTAGGCAAGTCTTAGTGCTAAGCTAGGCTCAGGGCCAGAGGACCAGGGTAGCATGTGTCCTAGGGAGTTACCAGCTGGGGTGGCTAAGAGAGCGCTTGCACCATCCCTCCCCAAACCTCGGGCAGTGCAGCTTGCAACAAAAGTGACTCCTTCCTTCTGCTTAAGGAGAGGAGAGCAAAGATAAAGAGGGCTTTGTCTTGCACCTTGGATACCAGCCCAGCCACAGTAGGGTAGGGCACCAGGCAGAATCATGAGGCCCACATGCCAGGCCCTAACTCCCAGATGACATTTCTAGACACATCCTGGGCCAGAGGTTACCTGCTGCCTTGAAAGGAAGGACCCAGTCCTGGCAGGATTCATCACCTGCTGACTAAAGAGCCCTTGGATCCTGAATAACCAGCAGTGATACCAAGGTGGTCCTTGGGCTCTGAGATGTGCTGACTTCAGTCATGACTCAGCAAACTTCCAGCTGTGGTGGCTATGGTGAAAGACTCCTCTGAGAAAAGCACAGAAAAGTAAGGTGGACTTTGTGTTGCACCTTAGGTACCAGCTCGGCCACAGTAGGGTAGAGCAACAAGCAGGCTCTTGGGGTCCTGAGTCCAGGCCTGGGCTCTTGGAGAGCATTTCTGGATCTGCCCTGGGCCAAGAGGAGTGCACTGCCCTGAAGTCTGAGTCTCAGGCCTGGCAGCATTCACCATAAGCTGACTGAAGAGCCTTTGGGGTTTTGAGTAAACGTTGGCAGTGACCTTGCAGAAACCCCTTGTGGGCTGTTGGTGGTGGTGGCCAGAGGGAGAGGCTCCTTTGCCTATGGAAACAGAAGGGAAGAGCAGGAAGAACTTTGTTTCGTGGTTTGAGTGTGAGTTTAGCTGCAGCAAAACAGAACATCAAGCAAATTTCTAAGGTTTTTGACTCCAATTCCGGCTCCCAGGTAGCATCTCTGGACTTGCTCGGGCCCTGGGGGAACTCGCCACCCTGAAGGCAAGGACACAAACCTGGCTGGCTTTGCAAACTGCTGATCATAGAGTTCCAGGGCCTTGTATAAACACAGGCGGTGGCCAGGTAATGGTTACAGCATGCCTTGGGTGAGACCCAGGGCTGTTCTGGCTTAGGATCTGACCCAGTACAGTCCCAGTGGTTGTGGCCACAGCGGTGCTTGCATCACCCCAGTTCCAGGTGGCTCAGCAAAGAGAGAGAGATTCCATTTGTTTGGTAGAAAACCTAGTAATCCAGAGAATTCTTCTGGATCTTATCCAAGGCCACCAAGGTGATACCTCTATGAGTCTGCAAAAACCACAGCGTTATTGGGCTTAAAGTCCCTTCAAATACCTGGAAAACCTTGTCAAGAAAGATGGGCACAAACAGGCCCAGACTGCGAAGACTACAATAAATGGCAAACTCTTCAATGCCCAGACACTGACAAACATCCATAAGCATCAAGATCATCCAGGAAAACATGAACTCACCAAAAGAATTAAATAAGGTACAAGGGGCCGGGCATGGTGGCTCATGCCTGTAATTCCAGCACTTTGGGAGGCCAAGGCAGCCAGATCATTTGAGGTCAGGAGTTTGAGACCAGCGTGGCCAACATGGTGAAACCCCCCTCTCTACTAAAAATATAAAAATTAGCTGGTGTGGTGGTGCACGCCTGTAATCCCAGCTACTCCGGAGGCTGAGGCAGGAGAATAGCCTGAACCCAGGAGGCGGAGGTTGCAGTGAGCAGAGATCGTGCCACTGCATTCCAGCCTGGGTGACAGACTGAGACTCCATCTTCTCTCTCTCATACCCTGATCACTTCTGTGTCTCTCTCATTACTATGCAGCAGATGACTGGGTGACAAATAAAATAAAATAAGGCACAAGGGACCAATTCTTGGAAAACAGAGATACATAATATTTGCAAACTACCCATCTGACAAGGGATTAATAATTAGAACGTACAAGGAGGTCAAGCAACTCTATAGGAAAAAAATCTAGTAATCTGATTTTAAAATGGGCAAAAGATATAGATAGAAGGGTCTCAAAAGAAAACATACAAATGGCAAAGAGGCATAGGAAAAGGTACTCAACCTCACTGATCATCAGAAAATTTAAATCAAAGCTACAATGAGATGTCATCTCACCAGAGTTAAAATGGCTTATATCCAAAAGATAGGCAATAACAAATGCTGGTGAGAATGTGGAGAAAAGGGAACCTCTGTACACTGTTGGTGGGAATGTAAATTAGTACAACCACTATGGAGAACACTTTGGAGGTTCCTCGAAAAACTAAAAATTGAGCTACCATATGACCCAGCAATCCCACTGCTAGGTATATATTCAAAAGAAAGGCAATCACCGGGTACAGTGGCTCATGCCTGTAATACCAGCACTTTGGGAGGTTGAGGTGGCTGGATCATGAGGTCAAGAGTTCAAGATCAGCCTGGCCAAGATGGTGAAACCCCGTCTCTACTAAAAATACAAAAATTAGCTGAGCGTGGTGGCGGGCACCTGTAATCCCAGCTTCTCGGGAGGCTGAGGCAGAGAATTGCTTGAACCTGGGAGGCAGAGGTTGCAGTGAGCCGAGATCACACCACTGCATTCCAGCCTGGGTGAGAGTGAGACTCTGTCTCGAAAAAAAAAAAAAAGGAAAGGAAAGAAAGGAAATCAGTATATCCAAGAGATACTGGCACTCCTATATTAGTTTGTAGCACTGTTCACAATAGCCAAAATTTGGAATCAACCTAAGTGTTCAACAATAGATAAATGGATAAAGAAAATGTGGTACATATGCGCAATGGAGTACTATTCAGCCATAAAAAGAATGAGATCCTGTCATTTTCAACAACCTGGGTGGAATTGGAAGTCATTTTGTTAAGTGAAATAAGCCAGGCACAGAAAGACAAACATTGCCATGTTCTCACTGATTTGTGGGATCTAAAAATCAGAACAATTGAACTCATGGAGATAGAGTAGAAGGCTGGTTACCAGAGGCTGGGAAGGGTAGTGAGTGAGGGAGGGGGCAGGTGGGAATGGTTAATGGGTACAAAGAGAAACAAAGAATAAGACCTAGTATTTGACAGCACAATAGGGCAACTATAGACAAAATAATTTAATTGTACATTTAAAAATAACTAAGAGTATAATTGGATTGTTTGAACACAAAGGATAAACATTGAGGAGATGGATGCTTCACTATCCATGATGGGATTATTATGCACTTCATGTCTGATTCACAATATCTTATGTGCCCCTTAAATATACACACCTACTATGTATCCACAAAATTAAAGATTATAATTTTTTAAAATTTAAATTAGATAATACATTTAGAACAAGATGATCACACAGAAGGAACAAAGTGAAATAGCTCAATAAATGATAGCTATTATTTATTCTCATTATTATCATTATATTTAAATGTTGAATTTAAACTTTCAGAGTTAACCAGAAGAATCCTGCACCTTCCTTGATATTAATGTCTAATGTGATTACAAA
Organism: Theropithecus gelada; assembly: GCF_003255815.1. Lineage (NCBI taxonomy): Eukaryota > Metazoa > Chordata > Mammalia > Primates > Cercopithecidae > Theropithecus > Theropithecus gelada. Next base: position 110,525,964 of record NC_037676.1, read on the forward strand.
TGAGCATACTAAACTAACAGGCAATTTGGCAATCTGAAGCAGGAAGCAGAAGGCCAAAACAACCAAACCCTTCTGATATTTATCATACAGAAACAATAAGAACAAACAGTTCAGTGAGAGAAAGGGATAAACAAAAACCTCAAAATTGAATTTAAAGGGTGTGCATAGATTCATTTGAAAATTAGTACAGCTTTGAAAATGGTGAGAGGAAATTCAGCTTTGAGATAATGCTGGAAAACATTTAATATTTTCCACATTGAAAAGTGCTCTCTCTATTCTTAGAAATCTTACAGACCCTATTTCATTTTCATGAAATTTTCCACATTCTACCGTGTTTAATAATTTTTTGAGTACTTGGATTTTTTCTTGTATTTTGAGTACATGTATTTTTTTTCCTGGATCATAAGAATTTGAAGGCTTGAATAATGTTATTCATTTTTGGCTTTCCCCATGTACCTATCATGCCTTTTACATAGTTGAAACTCATTAAAATTGCTTTGTAGATAAAGAGATAAAAATAAATCTTCTAAAAATAACTGCATTTGTGATAAGAGCTGCTTAAATTCAGTAGTACTTACCCTTCCTGTCACAGAGAAAGACAAACATTCTCTTTAACCCTCTTCTCACCCCACCAAACAGAGGCCAAACAGGAGCCAAGACTAAGATTTATCAAGGAATGTATGCATCCAAGTTTTTAAGGTGAAAGTCTTCAGATGTTTCAGAAATAGATCGTTCTGACACAAACTCAAATATTCCTAGTTTTGAAGGTATCAGACACATAAGTTGCATCACCTCATCATTCAGCCATGAAGTTGGTTCCTTTGTTCTTCATTTAAGAAGCATGTTACTTTGCAGCACATGCCATAATCAAGAATTTTAGTGGATCATGTTTCTCTCCAACCACCTATTGTACTTACAAAAAAAGAGGCAATAGGGTCGAATATTCACTGAGGCATATTCTTACTGAGGTCTTCTATGTTTACTTCTATCTTCTCTCTCCCATACCTTGATCACTTCTGTGCCTCTCTCATTACTATGCAGCAGAAGACTGGGTGACAAATCATTGTCTAAATATTATCCATTAGTTATCCATTAAGCCAAAGACTGCTTTCTTTTAAAGAGTGGCTTAAAAACTGCACCTTACTCTTTGTGTCGAACTCTTTAAGTGCCAGATGGTTTCATTTCAACAGTAAGTTGCTGATCTTCCCATGACACTTGCCAGGAGAAAGTTTGGGACACCTCTTCACATGTTTCTTCAAGTAGTCTCTTGATACTAAGGAAACTTCTCCAGATGTAACCCAGTAAAGATAATACCTTGCAAACCATAAATAAAATAGCCTCAACTAACTTCACATCAGGAGACGGACAGCGGGCAGGAAGGCATTTTTTTCTTCCTGTAAAACTCAACAAATAAGATGGCATGAAATTGAAGGTACAGGGTGGGATTCTCACTCTGCTTTCATATTAGAATCATCCCAGATCAATTAAATTTGAATATCTAAGGAAGAGGGTATTTAGACATTGGCTATTATTTTTTAAAACTTTTTTGGTGATTCTGATGTTCCAGATTTAGAAACAGTGCTATGAGGCGACTGGCAGGAGTATCATATTTGCTCCTTAAAATGAAAAAACTATACATGCTTATTGTTTTTTAAAAGACAGCTACAGATAACCAAATATAAGACAAACAAAATTCATGTGTAATCCCCATTTCTAGAGATAAAAAGTATTAAAACCTGGGTATATTTCCTTCCAGATCCTTTACTTTGCATGCTTGTGTGAAAACACGCATGCAAGCATAAGCAGTTTTTGTTTCTTGCATTTTTTCACTACAAAGATTATAAAAAATATTTAGGCTTATAATTCCATTGAGAAAATAGCTGATAATGTAGGAAAGAGGGTCAACGTAATTCAGTCTTTATTTATATAATACCTCACTGAAAAAGTCTAATCCATCATTAGAATGACCCTATAAGCAGGAATGCATTATCTGACTTATTCCTTCTTTCTTGCCTTCTTGCCTTCCTGCCTTTCTTTCTGTTGTTGCATAGGTGAACTTATAAAATACATTACATAGGGCAAAATTGGAGCTCTCACCTTATACATTGCTGTTGAAAATGTAAAGTTGTGCAACTCCTTTAGAAAACAAATTGTCAGTTACTCAAAAAGTTACCCATAGAATGACCAAATGACACGGCAATTCCACTCCTAAGCACCTATCCAAGAAAAAAAATAAAACATATACCCCACACAATCTTGTGCATAAGTGCCCAAAGCAGCATTATTCATGGCAGCCAAGATGTTTAAATAACCCAATGTCCATCAACTCATTAAATGATAAAAATGATATTCCATGATACACACTACAATATGAATGACCCTTGAAAATATGAGGCTAAATGAAAGAAATAAGTCACGAAAGACTACATATTGTATGATTTCATTTATATGAAATATTCAGAATAGGCAAATTTATAGAGACAAAATAAACTAGTGATTGCTTAGAATTGGGGTGGGAAAAGAGGAGCATGGTGATTGATTGCTAATGGGCTTTGGGTTTCTTTTAGGGATGATGAAAATGTTCTAAAGTTAGATTGTGCTGATGGTTGAACAATGCTCTGAATATGTTTTTAAAAACATTTAATAGTGCATTTTAAATGGGTGAATTGTACGGTATATGAGTTATTTCTCAATAAAGCTGTTAAAAAAAGAGAGACAAAGGCCGGCCAGGTGTGGTGGCTCACGCCTGTAATCCCAGCACTTTTGGAGGCCAAGGCAGGTGGATCATGAGGTTAAGAGATCAAGACCGTCCTGGCCAAAATGGTGAAACCCGTCTCTACTGAAAATACAATAATTAGCTGGGCATGGTGGCGTGTGCTGGTAGTCACAGCTACTTGGGAGGCTGAGGCAGGAGAATTGCTTGAACCAGGGAGGTGGAGGTTGCAGTGAGCCACTGTACTCCAGCCTGTACAGTCTCACTATACAGAGTGAGACTCTGAATCAAAAAAAAAAAAAGAGATAGAAACTCAAAGCCCTTATTTTACATTTTAGTGTTCTGACTTGACCATTTATTACTTTTTAAAAAGAGATTCTATTAGTCTATTTTCATGCTGCTGATAAAGACATACCCAAGACTGGGCAATTTACAAGGAGGTTTAATTGGACTTAACAGTTCCACATGGTTGGGGAAGCCTCACAATCATTGTGGAAGGCACAGAGGAGCAAGTCACGTCTTACATGGATGGCAGCAGACAAAAAGAGTGCTTATTCAGGGAGACTCGCTTTTTCAAAACCATCAAAACTCATGATACTTATTCACTATCATGAGAACAGCATGGGAAACACCTGCCCCCATGATTCAATTACCTCTCACTGGGTCCTTTCCACAACACAAGGGAATTCAAGATGAGATTTGGGGAGATGAGATGTGGGGACACAGCCAAACTATATTATCCCACTCTTGGCCCCTCCCAAATCTCATGTCCTCACATTTCAAAAACAATCATGCCTTCCCAACAGTACCCCAAAGTCTCAACCCATTTCAGCATTAACTCAAAAGTGCAGTCCAATGTCACCTCTGAGACAAGGCAAGTCCCTTCCCGCTATGAGACTGTAAAATCAAAAGCAAGTTAGTCACTTCCTAGATACAATGGGGGTACAGGCATTGGGTAAATACAGTTATTCCAAATGGGATAAATTGGCCAAAACCAAGGGGCTACAGTGCCCATGCATGTCTGAAATCCAGCAGGGCAGTCAAATCTTAAAGCTCCAAAATTATCTTCTTCAACTCTATGTTTCACATGCAGATCATGCTGATGCAAGAGGTTCCCATGGTCTTGGGCAGCTTCACCCCCGTGGCTTTGTAGGATACAGCCTCCCTCCCAGCTGCTTTCACAGTCTGGCATTGAGGGTCTGCAGCTTTTCCAGGCACACGGTGCAAGATGTCAGTGGATTTACTATTCTGGGGTCTGGAGGATGGTGGTCCTCGTCTCACAGCTCCACTAGGCAGTGCTCCAGTAGGACTCTGTGTGGGTGCTCTGACCCCATATTTCCCTTCTGCACTGCTCTAGCAGAAGTTCTCCATGAGAGTCCTACCCCTGCAGCAAACTTTTGCCTGGACATCTAGTCATTTCCATACATCTTCTGAAATGTAGGCGGAGGTTTCCCAACCTCAATTCTTGACTTCTGTGCACATGTGGGCTCAACACCACATGGAAGCTGCCAAGGCTTGAGGCTTGCACCCTCTGAAGCCATGACCGGAGCTGTACGTTGGCCCCTTTTAGTTATGGCTGGAGTGACTGGGACACAGGACACCAAGTCCCTAGACTGCACACAGCATGGGGACCCTGGGCCTGGTCCCCAAAACCATTTTTTCCTCTAGGCCTCCAGGCCTGTGATGGGAGTGGTCTCAACGGTCTCTGACAGGACCTGGAGACATTTTCCCCATTGTCCTAGTGATTAACATTTAGATCCTCATTACTTATGCAATTTTCTGCAGCTGGCTTGGATTTCTTCTCTGAAAATGGGATTTTCTTTTCTGTAGCATTGTCAGGCTGCAAATTTTCTGAACTTTTATACTCTGCTTCTCTTTTAAAACTGAATGCCTGTAACAGCACCCGTGTCGTCTCTTGAATGCTTTGCTACTTAGAGGTTTCTTCCACCAGATACCCTAAATTATCTCTCTCAAGTTCAAAGTTTCACCAATCTCTAGGGCAGGGGCAAAATGCTGCCAGTCTCTTTGCTAAAACATCATAAGAGTCACCTTTGCTCCAGTTTCCAATAGGTTCATTATCTCCATCTGAGACCACCTCAGCTTGGATTTCATTGTCCACATCATTATCAGCATTTTGGTCAAAGCCATTCGCTAAGTCTCTAGAGAGTTCCAAACTTTCCCACATTTTCCCATCTTCTTCCAAACCCTCCAAACTGTTTCAACCTCTGCCTGTTACCCAGTTCCAAAGTTGCTTCCACATTTTTGGGTATCTTTTCAGCAGCACACACTCTACTGGTACGAATTTACTGTATTAGTCTGTTTTCGTGCTGCTGATAAAAACATACCCAAGAAGACTGGGCAATTTACAAAAGAAAAAGGTTTATTGGACTTACAGTTCCACATGGCTGGGGAGGCCTCACAATCATAGTGGAAAGCAAGGAGGAGCGAGTCACATCTTACTTGGATGGCAGCAAACAAAGAGAGCTTGTTCAGGGAAAGTCCCATTTTAAAACTGTCAGATCTTGTGAGACTCATTCACTATCATGAGAAAAGTACAGGAAAGACACATACCCGTAATTCAGTCACCTCCTACTGGGGGTCTTCCCATGACTCATGGGAATTCAAGATGAGATTTGGGTGGGAACACAGCCAAACCATATCAGAGGTCCATCCCCTTAGTTTTTCTTCTTTTCATTCCTTCTTCCTATGGCTCTTTTATAAACGAGCTGATGAGGAACTCTTCACCATGTAGTGTTCAGGTAATGATAATATTTGCTTAGTTCTAGCTTAAAAGACGTTTGATACTACAAATTTCAATGTCTTTAGAGGTTCAACTTCAAACCCATAGCAAAAAGCAGATCTGAGTGAAGGCTGTGTCACTAAAAGATGCCATCAACATTTGATATTAAAGTAACTATTTTCAGGACATATTAATTGTACCCAATTAGCTAGGTTTCTGGTTTGTTCTTTATACTGTTGACTGAAAACACACCTTAAAATAAACTCCATGTTATTCTGGAAAAAAAGTTCCCATTAAAAAATTCTATTGTCAGAATTTATCTTCCTAAAAATATTGGTGCATAATAACTTATGCACCAATTCCTAAAAATATTGGTGCAATGGGTTGAGATGTGAGAAACAGGAAGTTGGGACTGCTAAGAGTGCGCTAGGGAGTTATGAAATTGAGTAGCATTTTGTATCAATAGGAAGGGATATAACAGCAAATGCCTACTTCTTTCCTGATTCTGTGTTGTGGTTAACTTGATGAAAAGGCAAGTTTAAAGTCAACTTGAGATTCAGGGTTGCAATAAATTGATCAAACTCAAACTCAACTATGATTTAAAATTGCACTTGGACACTTAGAAATAGCAATTTGGTGCTTTCTGGGGATTTTCCTTTCCCCTTTTGCTTTCAAGTGTTAGAAAATAATGTGAAATTTTCTGGCCAATTATAAACTAATGGAATATGTATAGTAAGAAGTCAACCACTAGTTAATCTCCTAAGGCAGACATCCCAGAACTGGTGGGTATATTTCCTTAGAATTAAAGTACCAGTTGAAAGCCTCATAAAGGAGAGTAAAGGGTCCATTAATCTTAATAAAACCCCAAAAGCATTTCCCATAATTTTTAGATTGGTAGTCATGTAATAGGAACTGTGGGAGGAAAAGGTAATTAAAAGAAGTTATATACTCTATTGAAACAGAAGGGTCCATATTAAAGTTGTATTCATGGTCCATTCAAGATGAGTCTCCTGTAGAGAAAAAAGGGGGCATAGAAAATAAATGATATATTACACTATGACATTCCTGTGACATGAACGATCATTGTCTGTCAGAAGCATATGCCCTTAACTCACACTGTGCTCATTCCTTTTGAACAAAAAGCCAAGAAATACTGAATCTTCTCAAAATATAATTATAAAAGTTTGTGGTCTTGAAACTTTATTACTTGACTTTATTTTTTAGAGCTGTTTTTGGTTTATAGAAAACATGAGCAGAAATTAGAATTTCCATGTCACTTCTCCCCACCTCTATCCTTCATACAGTTTCTCTTCTTACTAAGATCTTGCATTAGGATGGTACATTTGTTACAAATGGTGAACCAATATTAATACTCTATTATTGACTAAAATCCATAGTTTATATTAGGGTTAATTCTCTATGTTGTATAGTGCTGTAGGTTCCAAAAAATGCACAGTGATAATTTCATGTATGCAACATTGGACTATCATATATAGTAATTTCACTGCCCTAAAAATCCTACGTGTTCCAACTATTTATTCTTCCTTTCTTACTCTAAAGCTCTGAAAACTACTGATTTTTTTATTGTCTCTATAGTGTCGACTTTTCCAGAATGTCTTATAGTTGGAATCATATAGTAAGTAACCCACTCAGATTGGCTTCTTTCACTTAGTAATATGCACTTAAGGTCCCTTTATGTTTTTGTGGCTTAATGGCTGATTTCTGTTTGTTGCTAAATGGTATTCCATTAAACAGATGCACCAAATTTGTTTATCCATTCACCTTCTGAGGAATTTCTTGGTTGCTTCCAAGTTTTGGCAATTATAAATAAAGCTGTTGTAAACATTTTTGTGCAGGTTTTTGTGTGGACTTAAGTTTTCAACTCATTTAGGTAAATATGAAGGAGTGTGATTGCTAGATTGTGTGATGAGTTCGTTTCGTTTTGTAAGAAACTGCCAAAACTGCCCAAACTGTCTTCCAAAGTGGCTATACCATTTTGCCTTCCCATCAGCCAAGAAAGAGAGTTCTTGTTGCTCCACATCCTTAACAGCACTTGGAGTTGTCAGTGTTTTGAATTTTAGCCATTTTAATAGTTGTGAGTAATATCTCATTGTTGTTTTAATTTGCAATTCCTTAATGACATATGATGTTGAGCATCTTCTCATAGGTTTATCTGCCATCTGTATGTCTTCAGTGAGGTATCTTTTAATACCTTTTGCCCACTTTCCAGGCTGTTTGGTTTCCTATTTTTAGGTTTTTAAGGACTTTTCATATATTTCATATACCAGTCCTTTATCATATATGTGTTTCTCTTAATACATTGCCTTAATGCTATCTTTTACAGTAGCAGAAGTTTTGAATTTTAATAAAGTCAAATTTATCAATGTTTTTTCAAGGACCATGGTTTTGGTGTCATTGCTACATCCAGCTCATCTACATTGTCTCCTATGTTATCTTTTAGGAGTTTTATACTTTTACATTTTACAAAAGTCTATGATCCATTCTGAGTTAATTTTAGGGAAAGATATAAGACTCTTGTCTAGATTAATTTTTTTGATGTCCAGTTGTTTCAGCACCATTTGTCAAAAAGACTATCTTGTCTCCATTGTATTGCCTTTGCTCCTTTGTCAAAGAACAGTTTATTATATGTATGTGTGTGAGTTCTCTACTCTGTTCCATTAAAGTATTTATTCTTTAGCCAATACCACAGTCTTGATACTGTAGCTTTATAGGAAGTTTTAAAGTTGATAGTGTCTGTACTGTGTTCTTAATACTCTGTTGCCTATTCTAAGTCTTTTTGCCTTTCCATATGAACTTTAGAATCCGTTTGTCAATATCCACAAAGTAACTTGCTGGGATTTGGATTGGTTTAAATTAAATATATAGATAAAGTTTGTAAGAACTGACATCTTAATAATATTGAGTCTTCTCATCCATGAGCAAGGAATTTATTTGGATCACTGATTTCTTTCATCTTACTTTTGTGGTTTTCCTCATAGAGGTCTTGTACATTCTTTTAAATATTAATATTTATTTTTTTCTTTGGCGCTAAATTAAATTGTGTTGTTTACTCATATTCATATTTCAACTATTAATTGCTGGTACAGATGAAAGGTATTCACTTTTGGTATTAACCTTGTACCCTGCAACTTTGCTACAATTGTTTATTAGTCTCAAGAGTATTTTTTGTCAATTCTTTGAGATTTTCTACATATATTGTTATGTTATATGTGAACAAAGAGTTTTATTTTTTCCATCCCAACCTGTAAACTCTATTTCTTGTCTTGTCTTATTATATTAGCTAGGACTTCCAGTACAATTTTGAATAGGAGAGGTAGGATGGTAGAACATCATTATCTTGTTCCTCATCTTAGGGAGAAAGCATCAAGTTTCTCACTATTAATTGTGATGTTGGTTGTAGGTTGTTTTAGATATTGGCAAGTTGAGCAAATTTCCCCTCCCTTTCTAATTGATGTATCTCTAATTGAGGTATTCAGATCAATTACATTTAAAGTGATTATTGATGTAGTTGGGTTTTTAAATTTAATTTTATTTTTTTGAGACAGGACATTGTTCTGTTGCCCAGGCTGGAATGCAGTGGGACACTCACAGCTCACTGCAACCTTTGCCTCCTGAACTCAGGCGACCCTCCCACCTCAGCCTCCCAAGTAGGTGGGACTACAGGTATAAACCACCATGCCTAGTGACTTTTTGTATTTTATATGAATCTATTTTCTTAGCATAAAAAATAATACTTAAAAATTTTTTTTAGTGGTTACCCTAGAGTTTGCAATATACATTTACAACTAATCACAGTCCACTTTGAAAAAACAGTATATTTGTGTTAGTCTGTTTCCATTGCTATAAAGAAACACCCGAGACTGGGTAATTTACAAAGAAAAGAAGTTTATTTGTCTCTCAGTTCTCCAGGCTGTACAGGAAGCCAGGTTCCACCATCTGCTTCTGGTGACGGCCTCAGGAAGTTTACAATCATAGTGGATGGCAAAGGGGAGCCAGTGTGTCACACGGCAAAAGAAAGAATAACAGAGAGAGGGAAGAGGTGGCAGGCTCTTTTAAACAAAAATCTTACATAAACTCTCATTACCATGAGGGCAGTATCAAGCCATTCATGAAGGATCCAACTCCATGGCTCAAACTTCTTCCACTAGGCCCACATCCAACACTGGGGATCACATTTCAACATGAAATTTGGAGGGGACACACATCCAAACCATATCAATACTGCTTCATGCTTAGTGCAGGTACCTTATAACAAAGTATTCCCAATTGCTGCCATTCATGCAGATTTTTCTTTTTTCTTTTCTTTTTTTTGAGACAGAGTCTCACTCTGCCACCCAGATTAGAGTGCAGTGGCACGATCTTGGCTCACTGCAATCTCTGCCTCCCAGGTTCAAGCAATTCTCCTGTCTTAGCTTCCTGAGTAACTGGAATTACGAGTACGCCCACCATGCCCAACTAATTTTTGTGTTTCAGTAGAGACAGGGGTTCACCATGTTGGTCAGGCTGGTCTTGAACTCCTGACCTCAAGTGATCTGCCCACGTCAGCCTCCCAAAGTGCTGGGATTTATAGGCCTGAGCTACTGCAGCCAGCTGCCATTCATTCTTTAAAACATTGCTGTTATTAATTTTATTTATTCATAAGCTATAATCACAAAATAAATTGTTCTTATAATTTCAAACTGCTCTTAGACTAATATTTAAAAAGAAAAATAATATATGAATATATGTTATTTTACTTTTGTTTACTGCTTCTACAACAATCTTACTTTTTTTTTTTTTTTTTTTTAGACGGAGTCTCATTCTGTCGCCAGGCTGAAGTGCAGTGACATGATCTGTTGCAGTGACGGCTCACTGCAACCTCTGCCTCCTGGGTTCAAGTGATTCTCCTACCTCAGCCTCCCGAGAAGCTGGGACTACAGGCATGCACTGCCACGTGCCGCTAAGTTTTGTATGTTTAGTAGAGATGGGGTTTCACCATGTTGGCCAAGATGGTCTCCATCTCTTGACCTCATGATCCACCCACCTCGGCTTCCCTAAGTACTGGGATTACAGGCGTGAATCACCGCGCCCGGCCTCACTCTTCCCTTCTTTTCTTGATGTAGATCCAGGTTTCTGACCTATGAATGAAGTTCTTCATTCTCTCTGAAGAACTTTTAACATTTCTTGCAAGGTAGTACTATTGGAACACATTTCTTCAATTGTTGTTTGTCCAAGAGTCATTCTTTCTCCTTCACTTTTGAATGATAATTTCACTGGATACAGAATTCCATACTGGTGGCTTTTTTCTTTTGGAAACTTACATATTTCACTTCACTCTTTTCTTGAGTGCATAGTTTCTGAAGAGCAGTCAGATGTAATTTTTATCTTTGTTCCTGTGTAAATAGGTTCTCCCCACCACCAATCCCCAGTTTCTTTGAAGATTTTATTTTTGTCTTTGAATTTCTGAAGTTTCAATATGATATGCCCAGGTGGAGATTTTTTGGTATCTATCCTGGTTGATATTCTCTGAACTTCCTGGCTCTGCGATTTGGTATCTCTTATGGCTTTTGAAAGATTTTTAGCCTTTATTACTTCTAATATTTCCTCTGCTCCTTTCTTTCTCTTTTTGATATACTTATTATGCATATATTATGCCTTTTGTAATTGTCTCACCATTTTTAGATATTCTGTTCTGGGTTTTGTTTTTTTTCATTCCTTTTTTTTTTTTCTTTGCTTTTCAGTTTGGGAAGTTTCTCTTGATGTATTTTCTTGCTCACTGATTTCTTCCTCAGTTATGTACGTTCTATCCGTAAGCCCATTAAACTCTTCATTTCTATTACAGCATTTTTTATTTTTAGCATTTTCTTTTGCTTCATTCTTATTTCCTGTCTCTCTGCTTGTATTACTTATCTGTTCTTACATGTTGTCCCCTTTTCAACTATACCTTTTAGAATATTATTCATAATTATTGTAACTTCCTGGTTTGATAATTCCAAAATCTCTGCCATATCTGAGTATGTGAGCCTGGTTCTGATGCTGCTTTCTCTCTTCAAACTGTTTTTATTTTTATTTTTGGTTTTTTTCTTTTTTTGCATTTGTTCATGCTTTGTAATATTTTGCTGAAAGTCAAGAATGATGTATCAGGTAAAAGGAATCAAGGAAAATGGGTCTTAATGTGAGGTTTTATGTTTGTCTAGCTAAGAGTTAGGCTGTGTTTACTGTACACTGTAGCTGCAGGTGTCAGGGACTAAAGTTTCCTCCAGTGTTCTTGTTTCTTTCTTTCTTTTTCTTTCTTTCTTTCTTTTTTTTTTTTTTTGAGACGGAGTCTCCATGTGTCGCCCAAACTGGAGTGCAGTGACGCGATCTCGGCTCACTGCAAGCTCCGCCTCCCGGGTTCAAGCGATTCTCCTGCCTCACCCTCCCGAGTAGCTGGGACTACAGGCATGAGCCACAGCGCCGGTCCACTGTTCTTGTTTCTATCCCATCTTTTGTCTTTGAGTTTTTGTAGAGACTCCTTAAGTAGGATTTGAACCTGTAGTTCTTTTAGCTATAATCAACTATTATTATTAAGAGCCTGACTGATGGGTTGGTAAGGTGTAGGTAGAAAGGATGCATTCTGTAGTCCTATGATTAGGTCCTAGTCTTTTAGTGAGCCTGTGCCTCTGGACTGTGACCTTCACAATTGCTTCTCAGCCTCCCTCCCCATCCCCCTTAGGTGAGACAAGACATTTAAATGGGGGCTGGGGTTGTTTCCCTTCCCCCAAAGGTCAGTTAGGTTCTGGTAAAGTAGTTTCTTTTCTTTTCTTTCCTTTTCCTTTTTTTTTTTTCTTTTCCTTTTGAGAAAGGGTCTCCCTCTGTCACCCAGGCTGGAGTATAGTGGCACAATCACAGCTCACTGCAGCCTTGACCTCCTGGCCTCAAGTGATCCTCTCACCTCAGCCTCCTGAGGTTGGATACCATACTCCTGGGCTCAAGTGGCCTCCCCACCTTGGCCTTCCAAAGTGCTGGGGTTACAGGTGTGAACTACTGCACTCAGCCAAAAATAGTTTGAAGGAAGTCTTTGTTAAGAAAAACAGAACGCCCTGGGTGCATTTCAGGTGGTTACTATTCCTTCCCCTTGCCAGGAACATGAAGGATTTTTTCCTTGCTTCAGCCTTAGAACCTACTAGGGATCCTGGAGATAAAAATCATGAAAGTATGGGGTTATCCTAAAACTGAGTCTTAACAGACGTCTTAACTCTCAATCTAGTCCACATCGAGCCTTCAGAAAGTCACCATGTTAACTTTTCCTATCACTACTGCTTCCAGTGGCAGGATTTTGCTTCGGGCTTCTGCTCCTGGTCAGCTGTGATTCTTGGTATTTGTCCCTCCATCTAGTTTTGGGGGCCACAGTTAGCCCTGGAATCTCAATTCTCTGATGGATCTAAGAAGAGTTGTGCTTCTCAGTTTGTTCAGCTTTGTATATGTTGTGAGAATGGGAGTAATGATATCTAAGCTCTTTACATATCAGACCAGAAATCAGAAGTGATCCTAAAACTCTGATGATGCTTATCCATAAGCATCACTGAGAATCAGTGACAGAAAATCTCCAGTGAAAATCTATTGTACTGTGTTACTGGTACAGCTATTGTTAAAGTAAGCTTGTTATAATCAACAGCTGTTACACCTATACTGTAGCTATTTTCACCCTATATTTTAATATTTTCATGCAAGTTAAGGGCAGAACCAAGGGTTGTTTTTTTTTTTCTACACTCATGCCATTATATAACACATTAATGGGCACAAAATATAATCAATAAATATTAATTACGTGAGCAAATAATGTAATTAGGGTCCACTTTCCTTTAGGCTAGTCAAAACCTACAAGCATATGAAAACCTAACCACAGATTAATGGCTACTTTTAAAAAATCCATTGCTTAAAATGCACTAAACTTTTTGAACAACTGGAATAAATAAATGTTAGAACACTGAATTAGCTTTAAATTATCTCCACAGGAAACCTATGCCTCCTATTGGGATGTCTGGTAGTGATGAGATAGTAACAACTCTTTAGGAGAAATAGAAAAATGTGATTTCAAGAACTGTTTCGCAAGGAAAACTAAAGAATTGGGAACAATTTAATTTATCATTATAAAGCAGGTCGCTTGAGAGAATTTTTTTTCTGGAACCTTTGTTTAAAACCCAGTTTGGTTTCATACTTCTTTTCTCTATAGAATCATTCTCCAGGGTTTCCTGGGGATTAGCTATTCAAATCACATGTGTAAGTCTGAAACCAGTTATAACAATTTACTTATAAGATAAATGTGTAATTAACAATAGGGAGAGAGGCTGTTCCCCACTAAAATCTGTTGATGCCTTTTGAAAAGTCTATAATTGATGTGCTACAAGAGCCTAAAACAGTGTTTTTCAATTGCCCCTTGATTTTTAGAACAAAAAAATGACTTCTTTTAAAACAGATTCTCCAGTCAAATTCATCTTGGAATTTTTTATGCAATAGCTTGCTCTTGTTAGAGAGATTATAATGAATGTATTATAACATATTGAAGTTTTTAAAAATTCTGCAATGGAAAACTACCCAGATTTTAATTCATTTGGTGACAGAACCCTTTGTTTACTTATTATTTTCCTATGACATCTATTACTATCTCATAAAACGCACTTTGGGATATATCCAATTAAAATATATTTTTTAAATAACCGATTTTACAATCAATGTTTTGGAAATCCAGGAAAGGTAGAGCTGAGCTAATGAATAATTTAATGCTTGCTTCGCTTTCGTGCTGATATGATAGATTCTGGGGGAGGGAGGTATAATAGAGACATAAGCAATCTAAAATGGGTAATATAGAAGTCCAAATTTTCCTTTAGCTGATGGACTTTTAATTATATCTGGTATCTACAATGACTCAAATATAAGAAGATTAAGTGAATGTTTTAAAACTATGGTGGTAAATGTAAAGGTGAATAGATACCACTTGGAAGGTTTGGATTTGCAAATTGATTCACATTCACCTTGAATATCATATATTTTATACATTATATATTATGTCTATATACTTTTGTTTCTTTTTACTTAAGAATCATAGAGGAAAAGATTTCATTTCATATTTGTTTTCAATAGTCCGTGAGAATTTAATGTATATAATTTGGTGATAACATCGGCCCCCTGTAAAATATAGTTAGCATGTTATTTAAGCATAATTGTAGCAAATAAGATTCAACCTTAATATGTTGCTATCTGTAAAAGAATTGTATTAAATATAATTAAAATGAAAAACTCTTTCCATGTTAATGTAGCCATCATTCTGAACCAGTTGTTTTTCAGAATGATGCCTTTAGAGAAGCAATTGCAGAGTTAACACAAAAGCCCAAAGAAATGGAAGACACATTTAGCATACCTCCTAAAAGAGGAGTCACATTTTGCAGTGTTTTAGGAGATAGACAACTGAATTTAAGACGTTAATCAGTGTGGAGTGCATTAAAATTACAAGGCTGTCCTCTATGAGACTAACTGTATTAAAGAGAATTCAACTGGCCAAGTAGAGTGCTGATGCTTTAAACCTGTATTGACTCATATTTGAAGTAGTAAGACATTTGACACTGGATTATTTGTTTTGGTTTACATAGTCCTTGATGGCTTGAATGTGTCATAGATTCCTCAAATAACAAAAGTTGGAATTACTTTCCATAAGAATTAAAAGTGGTATTTTGGTGCCCATACTGTGAATCAGTGTAATTCTTCAGAGAAAGAACTTCAAAAAAAGCAAATAAACATGAAGGTGAATCACTGGTATGGGCCAAGTGATTGGATTAAATCTACTCTCATGTCCCTTAAAACTGTGAAGGATATACTGTCATGTAGTGTAATGTAAAGCACATGAGTTCTGAATTAGATAGACTGTATTTGAGTCTTGCATCTGGCAGTTTTTAGTTATATGACTGCAATGTATTTAATTTCTCTGAGTCTCAGTTTCCTAATAAAAATGATGGGATTAAAAAGAAAATACTTCTCTTGAAAAGCTACTGAATACAGTCACCATAAATGATCCAAAAGCATTTGGGAGGGCTCCCAGATAGCTGAACACATGAAGGTTCCTGGAGGGTGGTGCCCCAGAGGGGCATGGAATTTCCACACCCCTTCTCACATGCCTCACTCTGCGTATCTCTTCATCTGGTGTTCATCTGTATCATTTGTAATATCTTTTATAATAAACTGGTAAACCTAAAAAAAAAAAAAAAAAAACTTCCAGTAGAAAAGTATCAAACTGAAAGATCTCGTGTGAAGGATCAGAAATCAGAATGGCATCAGACTTCTCAATAGCAACACTGGAAGCTAAAAGACAATGTCATAAGCCTTTAAAATACTAAGTGAAGGCCAGGCGCGGTGGCTCAAGCCTGTAATCCCAGCACTTTGGGAGGCCGAGATGGGCGGATCACGAGGTCAGGAGATCGAGACCACCCTGGCTAACACGGTGAAACCCCGTCTCTAGTAAAAAATACAAAAAACTAGCCGGGCGAGGTGGCGGGCGCCTGTAGTCCCAGCTACTCGGGAGGCTGAGACAGGAGAATGGCGGGAACCCGGGAGGCGGAGCTTGCAGTGAGCTGAGATCCAGCCACAGCACTCCAGCCTGGGCAACAGAGGGAGACTCCGTCTCAAAAAAAAAAAAAAAAAAAAAAAAAAAAATACTAAGTGAAAATTACTTTCAATCAGTTATTCTGTATCTGACCAATCTTTCAATCAAATATGCTTGTATAATAAAGATAACTTTGGATAGGCAAAATTTAAAAATTTCAATATACTCTTTCCAGGAAGCTACTCAAGGGTAATTTTCATAAAACAAGAGGGTAAATCAAGAAAGAAAGATTATAATCAGCAAATCTTCTCCTAACCAGGAGTAAAGGAGAAGGATGTACAATCCAGAAATCCATTTCATTGATTTTTTAATGAGAAATATAATGGTCAAGTACCCTGAAACACTGTTTGTCATCTGGCTGTTAAATCTTTTCCCTAGAGGAAAACCTAGATAACAGACATGGTTATAATCATAAAGCTGTTGCCTTGTTAATATGAATTAAAGTGAAGGTAGATAATCTATGAGGCCAGGAAATCCATGTCCATTCTCAGGAATCCCATCCCTCCTGGGGTAGCGAGGAAAATATGTTAGCATTCTTATTTGATATATTATCTACATTTAATTGTCACCTTCTGTGTTAACTTGCTCTTTCTATTAACTAGATTAAATTGATGAATTAAACTTTATTTGAAGATTCCCAAAATTTCCTAAGTCACCTATTTACAAACCATCTTTCTAGAGTGAATTAATGTTATACTTTGATGATTATGTATGATTCTTACTTCTTTTATTCAAAGAAAATAACTTTATTTCCAACTTCTGGGGGCATCTCACCATAGCTACTTATGTACTGACCACATACGTACCCCCAACAAACTGAATAAAATTAACAAGAACTCCCAAATAGAATAATCACAAAACAAACTCATAATTAAGAATATGCTCAAAACATTTACCTTATTCTGAGCATTTTGGTTGCAAGGAACATAAATTAGCTCAAGCAAAAGATGGCAAATTATAATGACAGATCTTAGTGTATCCAAGGAAATGCTATACAATCATGAACAAATGAGGCCTTTGGGGATTTCAACAGTGAGAGATTATGTATCATTACTCTAGGCTTCCACTATTATTTAGCTTAGCTACACAACTTTATAGTGTTTCATCATTAATGTAACTCAGCTATACTATGTACGACTATTTTCTGTTTCCAAGTCTCTTTGATTTTAGAATATGTATTTTCTGAGATCAAAATACATGTATATATACTCTACCTTGATCAGTCATAACCACTATTGTAATAACCTCTCACATGTATATACACACACATACACATATGCACACACTAATATACACACATCAACCATTCAAATCTGGTTTCAAACCTAGCAAAGAAAAGCAAAAATAAAAACCTTTGGTATAATTTCAGAATGAAGAATAAGTTTTGACAGTATTTTTTTAAGTGTCAGTTAGAAACATTATGTCAAAGTATAGAGTTGACCCAAGGTTCCTACACAGGTTTGTTAAACTTGATCTGTTCTCTAATTACTGATATTTTCACTAATCCCAGTCACCTTTGCACTTTGAATCATTAGTCACAGTGGGGGATTCTGATGTAGCGTGAATGGATCAATACAAATCCACCCTTATTACTGGAATACTATCTCAAATTGCACGCTCTATAGCAGGTAAGGGTAAACATCTTGATATGTAAGTGATTAATTACAACCACCATTAAAATCATGATAAGGAGCTTGTATTAAAACAAGTTAAAAGACAATCTAAAAATATGGAAAGATTAGAGAGCAGAGCAGCTGGAAGGGAAATGCTAGTGTTGGGGAAAGAAAAAACATTAAAAGTCAATGCCTAGATAGAGATTTAAGGGAATAGGAACATGGAGAAATAAAAGAAAAATGAAATATTACAGATGGACTTTGAAAAGTTGAGCCAACTTCTTGTGAGCCATTACATTAAGGCCCCATTTAAAAGGCAGTGTTCTGGTAATCGTTTGAGGACTCCATTCTCTTTACCTTACTATCGCGGGAACCCATCCCCAATATTTCAACATAGGTTCTTTCTATTTTCCCTAAGTGTCAGCGGGTCTGAGAAATAAAGAGAAAGAGTACAAAGAGAGGAATTTTACAGCTGGGCTGCTGTGGGTGACATCACATATTGGTGGTTCTGTAATGCCTGCCTGAGCCACAAAACCAGCAGGTTTTTATTAAGGACTTTAAAAGGCAAGGGGGCATACAAACAGGGAGTAGGTCACAAAGATCACATGCTTTAAAGGGCAAATGGGAGAACCAAGATCACATGCTTTTGAGGCCAATAAAGATTAGAAGGCAAAGGGAAAAGCAAAGATCACAAGGCAAAGGGAAAAATAGAATTACTAATGAGAGTCTATGTTCAGCTGTGCACATATTGTCTTGATAAACATCTTAAACAACAAAAACAGGATTTGAGAGCAGAGAACCGGTCTGACTTCAAATTTACCAGGGCAGGATCTTTCCCCAACCTAATAAGCCTGAGGGTACTGCAGGAGACCAGGGTGCATTTCAGTCCTTATTTCAACCGCATAAGACAGACACTCCCAGAGCGGCCATTTATAGACCTCCCCCAAGGAATGCATTCCTTCCCCAGGGTATTAATTATTAATATTCCTTGCTGGGGAAAGAATTCAGCAATATCTCTACTCTCTCAGAGAGTCTGTTTATAGACTCTCTGAGAGAAGAAAAACATGGCTCTAATCTGCCCAACCCCGCAGGCAGTCAGACCTTATGGTTGTCTTCCCTTGTTCCCTGAAAATCGCTGTTGTTCTGTTCTTTTTCAAGGTGCACTGATTTCATATTGTTCAAACACACGTTTTACAATCCATTTGTACAATAGCGGTCCTGAGGTAACGTACATTCCCAGCTTACGAAGATAACAGGATTAAGAGATTAAAGACAGGTATAAAAAATTATAGGAGTATTATTTGGGAACTGATAAATGTCCATGAAATCTTCACAATTTATGTCCAGAGATTGCAGTAAAGACAGGCATAAGAAATTATAAAAGTATTAATTTTGGGAAATGATAATTGTCCATGAAATCTTCATAGTTTATGCTCCTCTGCCATGGCTCCAGCTAGTACCTCCATTTGGGGTCCCTGACTTCCTGCAACATGTTACCATTGCATTTAGGTATCTTTAAACAAGGGGATCTTACAGCTATATTGAATGACATGAGACTTGTTTCAAATGAGAGATTAATACTTTCAAACTCATCTATGATACGCAGTTTCCTGATCTTGAATTCACAGTCTCCCAAGTGACCCACAAATAGAATTTGAGGATCTGTAAACTCAGTTGAGAAAGATTATATCTTTATTTTTATTAACAGCCAACTTGAATTTAGCATTTCCTTCAATTGTGATTAAAAACAGCAAACCACAGTAGTATTAATAATACCTAGAACTGTGTCATGGATAGAAGTCATATATATTTTTATGTCACATTACAATTGTTACCGATACCTCAAATTATAATTTATACTTATTATTCCTTTGAATTTACAATAGTTATTAGATTTGCTTCTATTATCAAATGTGTCAATAAATACTTCTATGACTATATCACAATTTATTCTTTTTAATATTTTGATAACTATATTTCAATATAATTGGTTTCATTTATTTGTGTGTGCGTGTGTGTGTGTGACACAGGGTCTCACTCTGTTGCCCAGGCTCGAGTACAGTGGTGCGACCTCCCAAACTCAGTTGATCCTCATATCTCTGCCTCCTGAGTAGCTGGAACTACAGGTGCATGCCATAATGCCCAGATAATTTCTGTATTCTTTGTAGAGATGGGGGTTACAACAGGTTTTCCAGGCTGGTTTCGAACTACTAGGCTCAAGGAATCTGTCCACCTCAGCCTTCCAAAGTGCTAGGATTACAGGCGTGAGCCACCACTCGTGGCCTATAATTGGTTTCATTTGTATTCTTATGTATTTTATTTTAGGCATTTTAAAACATGATTGTGAGAAATGTTTCATAGATTCCAGGAAGGTTCATGGAACAAAATTTTAAGACTCCTATTTAAGGGGACTCAAAGTATCAGTGATATGATTTGGATGTTTGACTCCTCCATATCTCATGTTGAAATGTAATCCCCAATGTTGGCAGTGGGGCCTAGTGGAAAGTACTGGATCATGGGGGCTCATTCCTCATAAATGGCTTAGCACCATCCCATGGGTGATGAGCGAGTTCTTGCTCAGGTATTAGCAGTTCACATGAAACCTGGTTGTTTAAAAGAGTCTGGGACCTCGCTCTTCTGTCTCTTGTATCTGTCTCACCATGTGAAATGCCTACTCCCACTTCCCCCGCCATGATTGTAGGCTTCCTGAGGCCCTCATTAGAAGCAGATGCTGGCACCTGGCTTCCTGTACAGCCTGAAGAAAAGTGAGACAATTAAACCTCTTTTATTTATAAACTACCCAGTCGCAGGTATTCCCCTTTATAGTAATGTAGAAATAGACTAACACAATCAGTGATTCAGTAAGCATTTTCATGTTAATTAAAAATAGATTTTTAAAATAAGTAACACAGGATCATTTTTAATAGGAGTATTTTTAAAAATATCAAATAGTATAGAATATAAATAAAATAGTATATGAAAGAGTCCTGGACAAGTGTGGTGGCTCACATCTGTAATCTCTGCACTTGGGGAGACCAAGGTGGGAGAATCGCTTGAACCTAAGAGTTAAAGACTAGCCTGGGCAACATAGTGAGACTCCATCTCTAAAATAAAAAAAATTAAACAACAACAAAAAAGAGTTCCCTCTTACCTCCATATACTCCTGTTACCCAGTTCATACCATAGTGTGTATTCCTCCTGACATTTGCTATGCATATTAAAAAGATTTTGTTAAACAAATCTCTTAAAAATATATAAATATATAAACAGAATCATAACATACATACTGCTCTACAACATGGCTTTTAAATTTAACAATATATTGTAGATATTAAAAAATATCATTACCTATACTTTTTTTTCTTTTTTCAAAATTATACTTTAAATTTTGGGGTGCATGTGCAGAATGTGCAGGTTTGTTACATAGGTATACACATGCCATGGTGGTTTGCTGCACCCATCAACCCATCATCTACATTAGGTATTTCTCCTAATGCCATCCCTCCCCCAACCCCACTCCCCAACAGGCCCCAGTGTGTGATGTTCCCTCCCTGTGTCCATGTGTTCTCGTTGATCAACTCCCACTTATGGGTGAGAACATGCGGTTCTTGGTTTTCTGTTCTTGTGTTAGTTTGCTAAGAATGATAGTTTCCAGTATCATACATGTCTCTGCAAAGGACATGAACTCATCCTTTTTTATGGCTGGATAGTATTCCATGGTGTATATGTGCCACATTTTCTTTATCCACTCTATCACTGATGGGCATTTGGGTTGGTTCCAAGTCATTGCTATTGTAAACAGTGCCACAATAAACACACGTGTGCATGTGTCTTTATAGTAGAATGATTTATAATCCTTTGGGTATATACTAGTATACCCAGTAATGGGATTGCTGGGTCAAATGGTATTTCTGGTTCTAGATCCTTGAGGAATTGTCACATTGTCTTCCCCATTGGGGATTACATTTCAACATGAGATATAGAGGAGTCAAACATCCAAATCATATCACTGATACTTTGAGTCCCCTTAATTAGGAGTCTTAAAATTTTGTTCCATGAACCTTCCTAGAATCTATGAAACATTTCTCACAATCATGTTTTAAAATGCCTAAAATAAAATACATAAGAATACTGTCTTCCACAATGGTTGAACTAATTTACATGCCCACCAGCAGTGTAAAAGTGTTGATATTTCTCCACAGCCTCTCCAGCATCTGTTGTTTCCTGACTTTTTAATGATCACCATTCTAACTGGCATGAGATGGCATCTCACTGTGGTTTTGGTTTGCATTTCTCTAATGACCAGTCATGATGAGCTTTTCTTCATGTGTTTGCTGGTTGCATAAATGTCTTCTTTTGAGAAGTGTCTGTTCATATCCTTTGCTCACTTTTTGAGGGGTTGTTTTTTTCCTGTAAATTTGTTTATGTTCTTTGTAGATTCTGGATATCAGTCCTTTGTCAGATGGATAGACTGCAAAAATTTTCACCCATTGTGTAGGTTGCCTGTTCACTCTGATGATAGTTTCTTTTGCTGTGCAGAAGATCTTTAGTCTAATTAGATCCCATTTGTCAATTCTGGCTTTTGTTGCCATTGTTTTTAGTGTCTTAGTCATGAAGTCTTCTCCCATGCCTATGTCCTGAATGGTATTGCCTATGTTTTCTTCAAGGGTTTTTCTTTATGGTTTTAGGTCTTACGTTTAAGTCTTTAATCCATCTTGAGTTAATTTTTATATAACATGTAAGGACGGGATCCAGTTTCAGCTTTCTGCATATGACTAGCCAGTTTTCCCAACACCATATACTAAATAGGGAATCCTTTCCCCATTGCTTGTTTTTGTCAGATTTGTTAAAGATCAGATGGTTGTAGATGCATGGTGTTATATCTGATGGTCTGTTCTGTTCCATTGGTCTATATATCTGTTTTTGTACCAGTACCATGCCATTTTGGTTACTGTAGCCTTGCAGTATAGTTTGAAGTCAGGTAGCATGATGCCTCCAGCTTTGTTCTTTTTGCTTAGGATTGTCTTGGTTATATGGGCTCTTTTTTGGTTTCATATGAAATTTAAAGTAGTTTTTCCCAATTCTGTGAAAAAATTCAATGGTAGCTTGATGGGCATAGCATTGAATCTATAAATTACTTTGAGCAGTATGATCATTTTCACAATACTGATTCTTTCTATCCATGAGCATGGAATATTTTTCCATTTGTTTTTGTCCTCTCTTATTTCCTTGAGCAGTGGTTTGGGGTTCTCCTTGAAGAGGTCCTTCACATCCCTTGTAAGTTGTATCCCTAGGTATTTTATTCTCTTTGTAGCAATTGTGAATGGGAGTTCACTCATGATTTGGCTCTCTGTTTGTCTGTTATTGGTGTATAGGAATGCTTGTGATTTTTGCACATTGATTTTGTATCCTGAGACTTTGCTGAAGTTGCTTATCAGCTTAAGGAGATTTTGGGCTGAGGCGATGGGGTTTTCTAAATATACAATCATGTCATCTGCAAACAGAGACAATTTGACATCCTCTCTTCCTAACTGAAAACCTTTATTTCTTTCTCTTGTCTGATTGCCCTGGCCAGAACTTCCAATACTATGTTGAATAGGAGTGGTGAGAGAAGGTATCCTTGTCTTGTGCCAGTTTTCAAAGGGAATGCTTCCAGCTTTTGCCCACTCAGTATGATATTGGCTGTGCATTTGTCATAAATAGCTCTTACTATTTTGAGATATGTTCCATCAATGCCTAGTTTATTGAGAGGTTTTTGCAGGAAGGGCTGCTGAATTTTGTTGAAGGGCTTTTCTGCATCCATTGAGATAATCATGTGGTTTTTGCTATTGGTTCTGTTTATGTGATGGATTATGTTTATTGATTTGCATACGTTGAACCAGGCTTGCATCCCAGGGATGAAGCCGACTTGATCGAGGTGGATAAGCTTTTCGATGTGCTGCTGGATTCGGTTTGCCAGTAGGTTATTGAGGATTTTTGCATCGATGTTCATCAGAGATATTCGTCTGAAATTTTCTTTTTTTGTTATGTCTCTGCCAGGTTTTGGTATCAGGATGATGCTGACTTCATAAAATGAGTTACGGAGGATTCCCTCTTTTTCTATTGTTTGGAATAGTTTCTGAAGGAATCATACCAGCTCCTCTTTGCAGCTCTAGTAGAATTTGGCTGTGAATCCATCTGGTCCTGAACTTTTTTCGGTTGATAGGCTATTAATTGCTGCCTCAATTTCGGAACTTGTTATTGGTCTATTCAGGGATTCGGCTTCTTCTTTGTTTAGTCTTGGGAGGGTGTATGTGTCCAGGAATTTATCCATTTCTTCTAGATTTTCTAATTTGTTTGTGTAGAGGTGTTTATAGTATTCTCTGATGGTAGTTTATGTTTCTGTGGGATTGGTGGTGATAGCGCCTTTATCATTTTTTAGTGCATCTATTTGCTGCTTCTCTCTTTTCTTCTTTATTGGTCTGGCTAGTGGTCTATCTATTTTGTTTATCTTTTCAAAAAACCAGCTCCTGGATTCATAATATCATTACATGCAGATTTATCTCATTATTTTTTCAATTGTGGAATAATATTTCATGGTATTGTTAGATCACAAATTACATAATTGATCTTCCGTTAGTGGGTATTTAGATATTTTCAAACAAGTGCAGTGAACATCGTTATTTGAAGTGATATTGAAAATACTTAACAATCGTTGTCATGGGTACTGGCCAATAAAATGGATCCCAACTTTCATGCTGAAGGGAGGTCCTAGTGGTGCCCTCCTGGGCTACATATTAACCCTTTCATTGCTGGACCACAGACAAGCCCACTGCAGAGGGCCCAGAGGCTGAGGTATTGGGTGAGGTAATCAGCAAGTTCTGTGCAGCAACCACTTATCAATTGGCTCAGAAGTATTTCTGTGTTTTAATAACCAGTATGGCTATAACTTTGCCTAATGGCTGACTTTACACTCTGCTTGTCCATATATCTTTGAGCATTTGTGAGTACATCTACTGCTTAAACTGCTAAAGTACAATTATTAGTTTAATATAAATTTATATTTAATGCATAAATAATGTCAAATCGCCCTTCAAACAAAGTGCACAAATTTATTCTTCCACTTAAAAACCTTCAAAAACAATATCATTTTTCATCTTTGTCTATATGTGTATATTCTAATACTTAATTTTATCAAATGTCAATCTTTGCTTATTATGTGTTAATGGAATTGTATACTGCTTTCTTTTATTTTGCATTCGTAAAATTATGAGTGGGGTTGAGTGACTCTTTATAGGTTTATATGTTAGTTGGCCTTTTTTTTATTTTTAGCCCAGCCACTTTGAGTTCAGTACTTTGTCCATTCTGCTACTGAGTTTTCATTGGTTTTTAAAAAATGAATCTTTATGAGTTTTAAAAACATTTATTAAGGACATTAGCCCTTTAACTAATTTTTTAGTTTGTCAGCCTCATTTTTTTCAGGTTTATTGGTGTTTTAAATACACAGAAAACTTTCTTTTCTATGTAGTCAAAATTATCTGCCTTTCTCTTCTGAATTCTAGATCTTATATCACTTTTTAAAAAGTTTATTAAAAACAGTCTTCTTAGTTCTTTTTTTTTAAAAGCTACTTCTGTGGTTTTAGTTTAAATTTATTTATCCATCTGGAATTTATTTTAGTATAATGAGTGAGGTAGAAATCTCACTTAATTATTTTCCAAATGGCTAGCCAGTTGTCCCAACACTATTTATTGACTAATCAGGTTTTCCTCCACAGAGTATACTAAATACTTACATATACTTACATCCATTGTTAGATTTTTTTATATTTTATATTGATCTTTTATTCTTATTCTGGTATCACACTATTTTAGTTACTATAACTTTATGATATATTTTAGTATTTACAGGATTTTCCACTTTATTATTCTTTCCTTTAAAATTTTCCTCAATAATCTAATGCATTCAATCATCTGTCATGTAAACTTTTAATTTTTTTCACATTTCATAAAATTAGTTTTTTTCTTTTTTTGCTGTTGTTGTCCCAGGTTTACTGAAAATATTACAGCATTGCAGAAAGATTCAAACACCTCCCCGAGGGGTTTTAAGATTCATCCTAACTGTAGGCGGAGTGACGTGCAGGTTGTACAGACTGCCAAAGTCCAAAAGTTTCTGTATTTTCGTAGTGCCAGGATCTACTTGAATGATCTCCTGATCCAGGGGGCTGAGACCTCAAGAACATAATTGTCTCTCTTTTCTCTCTCCTCCTCCTGCAACTTGATGGAGGTACCTCACACTGGGACCCTCTGAATCCACTTCATCAGATGGATTACACAGCCTACTATCTTGTTCCGGAGATTCTTGCAGGGGATAATGGCAATTTCCTCGCACACATGCTTGTTGGTGTGGAAGTCATTGCCCAGGCACGTGTAGTACTTTTCTGTAATGACCCAGGCCACCTTTCTCATGGTTTTGGTGCAAATGTGGCCCATGTTGGTGGGTCCTTGGTAAAAGCACAAAATTAGTTTTCTATTTGGGATCAGAGTGAACTCATAGATTAAAAATAATATCATTAAAAAGTTGAGTCTCTCTAGAAAAATAATGTTGTCTTCCACTATAATGGCATCTTCAGTGGAATTTTATGTTGTCTTTAGCTTTTAAAAATGTTTATTCCTGGCCGGGCACAGTGGCTGATGCCTGTAATCCCAGCACTTTGGGAGGTCAAGGCAGGCGGATCACCTGAGGTCAGGAGTTTGAGACCAGCGTGACCAACATGGCAAAACCCCATCTCTACCAAAAATATAAAATTAGCCAGGTGCAGTGGTGCACGCCTGTAATCCCAGCTACTCGGGAGGCTGAGGCAGGAGAATGGCTTGAACCCAGGAAGCAGAGGTTGCAGTGAGCCAAGACTGAGCCACTGCACTCCAGCCTGGGCAACAAGAGCAAAACCCCATCTCAAAATAATATGTATTCCTAGATTTTTGATTGTTGATTTTTATTGTGAATTGAATCTTTTTTCTTGTATAATTTTAAGCCAATTTTTTAGTGTGTATAGAAAAGTTATTGCTTTATTTTTTAAACTAGTAGGATTACTGAATTCTAATTGTTTCCCATTGTTTTAATTTGCTTTCTTGGGTCTTCTAAGTAAACAACCACACCACTTGCCAATACTGGCTCCTGTTTATGATTTTCATATCTTTTATTTCATTATCTTGTCTAATTGCATTTTCCAAATAGGAAAAATATCAGAATACTAAAAACGAAATGGGGAATTTCTCCAAGGACAAAATTATATTGAGTCTTGGATAAACTAAAATGCTAAGAATAACTCTTTTGCCCAGGAAAGCACCTTTTGTATATCATTTTCATTGTATAAATCACTCTTGGCTATATTTTCAAGCTCAGCACATGCTCCCTGCCCCATAATTGGTCTAATAATTTTAAAGTAAAAATTGATAGCTGTGGACAGCTATAAATAACTGGCATTCGCACCATGCTTTCAAAATGCACTTGTTTAGCTTTATTTTGCCAATAACTTAAACCATATGGAAAGGGCAAATTCTCCTTCACAAATGCATTCTAAAAATAGCATGCAGTAAATGATAGCATTTGACAAGTTTTTACCAATTTACTGATTCTCAGAGACAGAAAGCCCAGTTGCTATAATCAGTTTAAAGTGGAAAAACATGCACCTTTCCAGTCCAAGGTGTTTTATTTTTTTATCTTGTATTAAATCATGTTTATAGAACAGCAGCTTTGCCAGACAGGTTGCTGTGTATTCACTTCTATTTTCTTTGCTACTGTTCCAGAAGCTGAAGGGTCAGTGACGAGGTTGGTAACTTTTAGGAGCTTTAAGTTGAAGACATCAACAGACTTCCAGATGTTCTAAATCCTTTAAATATCAAAGTGTGAAACTGATGACTGAGTTTCACCACACCTAAAACATCAACTTAGTTTCCTTAGCTGACATGCTGTGGGGCAGGTATAGGGACAGAACATGAAAAGGAGTAATGCCCAGAAACTGATTATTTACACCATTGACCTTCTTTTCTAACAGGGATGTGAGGTGAAGGTAAAAGTACCTAATGACACCTAGATTTGAGCTGTGAATATTTATTTGCATGGGATAAAAAGTAAGCCCTCTGATGTGCTTATGTGTGTCATAGCCCTTTTCCTATACATTGAACACTTGGACTTGGAGCACGAGCAGAAAGAGGTGAGAAGATGTTAGAGGCTAAATGAAGTCAAAGTTATGACTGAAGAACAGGGAGTTCTACACAAGTTAATTCTACTGTGTTTCCTGGTGAACACAAGTAGTTCTTATCTACACTCATTGTGAAATTGCATATTCCCACCTTTTTTTTTTTGTATTTTTTGTAGAGACAGAGCTACAAAAATTAGAAACATTAGTGTATCTGGCTAATTTTTACATATTTTTGTAGAGACAGGGTTTTGCCATGTTGTCCAGACTGGTCTCCAACTCCTGGGCTCAAGTGCTCCTTCTGCCTTGGCCTCCCAAAGTGCTGGGATTACAGGCATAAGCCATTGTGCCTGGGTGATGATCTGTATATATTTACTATTTTATTTGGATCCCTATTGAAGATTTACTTTTTTCCATGAGGCTGCTATTCTAAGTAACTTAATAAAACTGAAAAATGACTAAATTTGGTGAAACTATTGAATGATCTAGGTCGAGGTTTAGGGGATCTTGTAGTCAATTATTAGTCGAAGCTTTTCATAAGGACCAGGAGCCTAAAAGAGAAAGCAGACAGGTGAGAAAGGATAATGTTACAGTCTATGCTTTGAGTGTTGAAAAGTAAAGATAAGGTAAGATAAGCAAAGATGTAGGCTGAGATGGTGCCATAGGCCGTTATGTTTGCTGCAGATACTGGGTTACAGTTGAGTGCCAAGTTTTAAAAAATTGAAAACAGAAACAGCCTACAAGACAGTGATTTTCAATTTTTTAAGTTGACAAAGCAGCCATAACCCTTGGTACTCTGATACTCTACTCCAAAATAGTTACAGATTTATGACATTATATGACAAGGAATAATTTTACCATCAGTAACTAGAACTGTGTTTGATGTATAAGGGTTTCTGAATCTCAAAAAGAATAGTGGATAAAATTTACAATTATATATATATATTAGGATGATAGATATCTATCCTAGTTACTTACATACCTTATTTAATTTGAGGGACTAGCCTTGCTGGTTGAGTAATAACTTAAAATTTAATAATTTCGGCTGGGCGCAGTGGCTCACGCCTGCAATCCCAGCACGTTGGGAGGCTGAGGCAAGTGGATCACTTGTGGTCAGGAGTTCAAGACCAGCCTGGCCAACATGGTAAAACCCCGTCTCTCTTGCAAGGGAAAGAAAATCAGTCCCCAGGGTGTAAACAGTTCAGATGAAAATAGGTCAGAATGCTGTAAGAATGATTTTTCCAAGAGATGGAATTAAAAGACTACCTGATTTGTCTAAACTTTCTTCATTTTTTTTGTCTTTTTTTCAGAGAAAGGGTCTTTGTTGCCCAGGCTGGAATACTGTGGCACAGTCATGGCTCCCTTCAGCTTCAAACTCTTAGGCTCAAGCAATCCTCTTGTTTCAGCCTTGCAAGTAGACAGGACCACAGGCATGTGCTGTCACTCCCACTTAATTTTTATATTTTTTATACAGATGAGATCTCCCTATTTTGCCCAGGCCAGTCTCAAACTCCTGACCTCAAGCGATCCTTCTACCTCAGCCTCCCAAAGTGCTAGGATTACAAGTGTCAGCAACTGTGCCTGGCCCAATATATCTAAACTTTTAAGGGGAGATTCAAGCAAGTGGCAGAGAGGTGACGGGCTGAATTGGAATTCATGGCAAGTATATTAAAAAAATTAAAATACAGGAAAACAGTATGGCGATTCCTCAAGGATCTAGAGCTAGAAGTACCATATGACCCAGCCATCCCATTACTGGGTATATACCCAAAGGATTATAAATCATGCTGCTATAAAGACACATGCATATGTATGTTTATTGCGGCACTATTCACAATAGCAAAGACTTGGAATCAACCCAAATGTCCATCAGTGACAGACTGGATTAAGAAAATGTGGCACATATACACCATGGAATACTATGCAGCCATAAAAAAGGATGCGTTTGTGTCCTTTGTAGGGCCATGGATGCAGCTGGAAACCATCATTCTCAGCAAACTATCGCAAGAACAGAAAACCAAACACCGCATGTTCTCACTCATAGGTGGGAACTGAACAATGAGATCACTTGGACTCGGGAAGTGGAACATCACACACTGGGGCCTATCACGGGGAGGGATTGCATTGGGAGTTATACCTGATGTAAATGATGAGTTGATGGGTGCTGATGAGTTGATGGGTGCAGCACACCAACATGGCACAAGTATACATATGTAACAAACCTGCACGTTACGCACATGTACCCTAGAACTTAAAGTATAATAAAAAAAGAAAAAGAAAAAGAAAAAAAAACCAAAAGCCATAGCAAATATATGCAAAAATATAGGCACTGTTCACTTCTTACAAGTGCACACTGCAGCTGACACTAACTGTTTCGGTCCTTTGGAAAAGCAAAATGAAATTATTAATTTGAATTGCTTTTCTAAATATCCCAAACAATGGGTTTAATTTATTTCAATAAATCAATCATAATTATAGATCAAGGTAATAGAAATGAATTTGCATCACTAAAAATCATTTAAAAAAATTAAAATAAAGAAAAAATGAGGCAATTATTAACTCCAGGCATAGGGTAAAAAATAAAAGTAAAGAAAGCAAAGTCATTTCAACGGCACAAGTTTGAAGAGCCTTTAAAAAGTCCTGATATGAACACTGAACAATGATCTAACTAAAATTGTGCCTCAACAGTAGTGGAAGGATAAGGGATGGGAAACAAATGTATGCATGATAGGACAGGGAGAGGAAAGAGACCCACATGCTAAGTTCTAGTAGGAAGTTGGTAGATGATGTCTACTGCTAAAAAAAGTAAGGTATTATCACAACTATGTGTTTTTAGAAATCTGAAAGTAAAAAAATATTTTCTAACAGTATTATTTTTCATAATAGTTTCTGTGGTTTTGGTAGAATAATTTAGCTCGTTATGTGTATGAACACCTGATAAAAATAAGAACAAAAAGATTTTCTTTTGATTACTAACATTTTCTTATCACTAAGACTATTTGGAGTGTAAAGACCTCTTATGTTGAGCTCAATTAAAACCATTTTCATATAGTAATTCATAATTAGAACCCATACTATTATAACATATAAATGTCTTTTAATTTTATATCTTATAAAATCTCTTAAAGATCCCTTTATAACCCTCTCATCCTTAATGTATTCTGTATTCTTGTGAGCTAGGCATTATTTTCCATTTAAAGTGAAGTTTCAGAGAATTAGAAAAATTTTAAAAATTGCCCAAGATCTCTTAGAAATTTTGAGAGAGTAACAAGATCAGAACATAACATTCCAAATTATTTGTCTTTATGCCACAAAATCATGTTGAATTTTCCCAAATATTTAAAAAATAATAAACAAAAACCCCAAATAATTTGAGAATGCCAAAAACAAAAAAAAAGAAGCAACAACATTGGGACTATTGTAAACTAATTGTGCATATTTGACAAGGACTCATGAATTCCTCTAAGATATAAAAGTAGAGAAGTCAATTTCTTCCAAAGCTGTGACAATAATTGACTGAAGACTATTATGAATAAGTTTAAAAAGCAGAATAACCAATAAGATCAAGTATATAATCAGTGGATAAATATGGTAAAGACTAATTACAATATTCCTATGAAATCAATGAAGGGGAGAGAGCTACACACACACACACACACACACACACACACACACACACACACCCCAAACACATAAAACTTTATTCCAATTATTTTCTATCAGTGGAGTCCATTATTTCTGGTTTTGATTGGCTCTCAGTTTACTTCTTTTAGATAAGAATACTATTTAAATCTAGTTTATTTGAAATTCTTTCTCTTTAACAAAATATTAAAAGAACAAAAACAAGTGGGCAGATATAAAGTTGGCCTCAGATTTCTCATCTACAGAATTTGGATAACAGAACCCATGTAACAGAGTTGTGAAGGTTAAATAAAACAATGCACAGAAGCATCTGGCATAGTGCTTCAAGACATTTTAAAGACAAACTCTAATACCAATGCATTTGCTTAGTTCTCTGTCCTGTTCTTCCATTTAGGAAAATATCTTAATGGACATCAAGATTTTTAAGTTATGCAAGGTCCTGAGGCATAGTCTGGAGAGAGAAAATTGAGCTGGGGAAAACTGAAAAGTTGCTCTGCATAATATATTATGGGAACTTTCAATTGATTGGGCATGGGGGCACAGACTGGGGGTTTAGAGGTCTTGGACAGGGAGGAGAGGAATGTAATAGAAGAAGAAAACACAGTGAGAAATACCCAAAGATGGAAAGACAGCTCAGTTTAAAACAATCTTCTAGTGATTAATTTTACTTTTTTTGCATCTATGTTGGGCATATTTCCCTCCCCAAATGTTTTGTTTAATAAAAAGTTGGCTACTCACCCAACAGTCTTTTGTTAGTGGAGCTTTGGGAAATTAACAGGGGGTTAAGGATACAGACAAAGAAAGGTCACAGAGGCAAGGCAGTAAATAGGGATTGGGACTGGGAGTGAAAGATGACTGGATGCTGAAGCCTCTCCGAGGCCTCCACCATCCTAAGGAATACCTGGGAAATTGTAGAGGACTCTAAATTAATTTCCCAGTGTATACAGAACAAGGAGTTAATGTATCTGTTTGCTTACCATACAAGGCTGGCAAATTTGGACTTCTCAAGATTAACATCATTAATGGTTCTTTCCTTTAGTTAAAATAATTTAAAGCACGAATAGTTAGAAGAGATGACAGCTAGCCATAAGTGCTTCTCTAAACAAAGACACATAATGAGTAAGTTTTCATGGCATGGGGGTAAGAAATGTAAATGTTTAGAAATTTTAATGTTTTATACAACTTTTCACAAGCATTAGCTCATGTAATTGTCATAAAATCTCTGAGACTATGGAATCCCTTTTTATTTTTAATAAGAGAAGCAGACTTGGATATGCTAAGAAATTTGCCCAAAGGATCATAGTGAGAATAGGCTTTCTGCTGTACTACAGACAAACACAAACCTTAGTGGGGTGGAGACAGGACAAATCCGACCTAATTTAAATTTTGCCCATACTCTTTCTGAATAGACAAATCAACTTAAAAACTTCCTACATTCCTAGTATTATTGCAGCTGTCATTTCAAGACATTCATGAGTGTGATTTGGGTAATCTAAACCCAGAACATTTTTAAAATTTGCCAAAAATTAATGTGCATCCTAAAAGAGGTTACCCTCCAGCAGGATTGTTTTATCAATATTTTTATGAGGAGACATTCTACATTCCCTTCCATCTCCGTTCTTTCATTTTCCATTATAGTTTAATAAGAAAGCTAATTATTTCAATAATCCCAGTCTATAAAGAGGAAATCTTTAAGCTAAAGTGAAATAAAAGCTAGTCTGTAAATATATCATCTTATTATCAAAGTACTGATGGAAATACGGGTCTAAACACAAATAAGGCAGAAATTTAATGCCATTTAAAAGCAAATACTCTGGGGAAGGCCAAAAGAAATTGGACTTAGGAATTGAACCACTAGAGAACCATTACAGAGATAAGAGACAATTACAGTTTATGTTATATGTTCATATTAGAGATATATTGGCTTGTGCATTCAAAAGTCTATGCATGAATAAGTGGCTATTATGTGGCTCTGTATCATGTCTTTAATATTTGGTTTTCCTGTAACGACCCATTGGAAGCACATAGGAAATCAGTTTGGGTACCATATTTCTATTTCCCAAGTATGCAGTTACTCCCCCACTACCCTCACAATTGGCAGTGATTTCTGTTTACACGATTGGTGTTGAAAAAGCCAACTTTTCCTTGCTTTCTGGTTTCTATTCATAAGCAAAATGAAAATCTATTGATTAAATACTGGTGGAGGCAGTTTGTCAGCCTGTTTGTCAGCCTTCTCTTGAAATCGTATTTAAAATAATATATGAGTTTATGTTAAATCGATAGCTATTTTGCTTACAAGTTGGATGTGTAAAAGGTTCTCTGTACCTGTGCTTTGCTAAGATTTAATGCTACTGAATACAAGGCACTCTTCTACCAAATATATCATGCCAAAAAGTTATGTAACAATGGAGCCCCCAAATCTGGGTGATCACAGCAGCATGATAGCAATAATGCTAACCTTTCTATATACCTTGGCATCATTGCTGATAAATGAAGATAATGATAGTGTATACCTCATGATGACTCAATCAACATTTGTTATTTATTGTTTCTGGTTTCTTTTTAGCATAATTGTTTCATGATGAATGTATTTACTAAGATGTTTTTAGCTGCAAGTGGCAGGCCAAATTGGTGTGATCCAAACATACAGAACTTTGTTCTCTCACTTCACAAGAAATCTGGATGGAGATAGGCAGCTCCCTCAGAGGCTCAACGATGTCAAAGTGTTTGTTAATAAATGTTTCTGGAATTATTTTGCTTCCTGTGCTCCCAAGCCCTATCCATGATCACAAGATGGCTACAGCATTACTTGAGAATATTCAGAGTGGAAAGGAAGAAGGCAGGAAGAAAAGAGATTTTCTTTCCCCAAGGAGTAGAGTATCTCCTTAGGTCTCATTTTCCTGGACTGGGTTGCATTCAAACATGTAGACCAATAAAGAATGAGATCCCTATGACTAATGGAGACTAGTAAGAATTTATTCCCTGGGCCTGGGGTTAGGAGATTACTACCCAAACAAAATTGTGGTGTTGTTCGTAAAGCAGAAGAGTAGAAAGGCATTGGCAAGGCAAACCACAGGGTGACTGAATGTTTCCTTCTAAGGCTCCTTGTGATCAAGCTTGATTAACACTGTAGAGCTGAATTATTACTGACCTATTAGTTTTTGTTATTTCAATATGTAGCAAAAGGAAGGCAGGATTCATTATTTGTTTTTGGCTTCTAAACAACAAAATAAAGAACAAGTCTATGAAGTTATATGAGGAAATTCAATGTGTGTAAGTAGGCCTTCTTTGCAGGGTGGGGGTGGTTTGTTCATTTTTCCTGATTTATCCAGATAAATGTTTTCATTGCTAACTATATCCTATATATTTATCCATAGTCTCTTTACATAAATACAGATTTGATTTTTTTTAAAATAGATTGAACAATAATTTCTGTCTAGAATGAATTACATATGTAATATTATGCAAGATACCTTCCAAGTATCTTATTTTTGAAGTTCTACATACAGCTGATCGCCAAGAGAATTACTTGGCAGTCAATGTTAAATGGATAAAAATGTAAGTGGAAATTATATGTAAAACAACTGAACAGAAAACCATACACATTTGGAAACAATGCAATTATTTGATTTGAGAACTTGCTTATTTAGTTTAAACATTCAAGGAATTTGATTACTTTACATTGTGAATAGCTAAATACGAAAATGTCATTCACAGTGTAAATATTATTTCTTAGGTTTGTTTTCAGGTTTTGTATTTATTTTATTTTTATTTTGTTTTCTACGAGGCAAGATTCTGACATCAGTACCATTCTTTCTCCTTTACCCACTGCTGCCTTTAGTATAATGCACACAAGAAGGCTCCCCCTATGCCAATCATTTCTAAGGTATCATAGTAGCTGGGAGTTATACAAGTATTCATGAGAACACCACACGAGCATTTGCTCATTTTATCCCCTTGTGACTGTTCAAGCCCCATTTCAGTAATAATATATTACAATATTTTGTAAATTGTACATAACAATATATTACATCTAAAGACACAAGAATATTCTGACAAAGAACTGAAAAATATTTGAGATGTGTCAATCAACATAGAAATGGGATCAAGTTCCTTTAAAAAAGACTAAATTTTTGGTCTGAAAGTTGGTAAACTAAGAATGCTTTATTCCTATAAAAGGTTTCACAAATGATTTCTAACATACTGTAAACATTTTTTTTCAGCACTTTAAGGAGGTTTTATTAAGTGCCTGCAGTTTGTGTTCAAAGAAACTTTGATGAACTGGGTGACCTATATGAAGAGGCTATGTAAGTCACTCACATGAAATGATATTGGTAAGAAAATGTATACATTTGACATCCAGGCAATATTTTCTTTTTAGGAGATTTTCAGGTCCAAAATACCTCTGCTAAAAATTAAACCAAAAGCCATGAATAAATAATCTTCAATCCAAGGCTTCATTTCTGATGAGGAGAGAATTAGAAAAATACATCATGGCCATCAGTCCTGAGAGGTGTGGTGACTATATTCAGAGATTGTCATCTGTGGTCTCCTAGCTTTAATTGGCCTCCTGGGGCATATAGAATGTTGTATGTTTGTCACACTTATAGAGATCTTGGCACAAACTATTTTCAGCTGTTTGGAAACTTAACATACAATAGAAAGGGCCTGCTGAGTCTGGCATTTGCTGACACAGCCTTGAAGTCAATGGAAAAGTCTGGCTTCTTTTTTGAGGTTCTCACAGTGATGGATCTGCAGACTGTAAAGTATACAAGAAGCTAAGAATCTCCCTTAGCATAGCCAAAGCTCTTCCCCACAGAGACTCCAGGGAGTCTTGGCTAGTATACTCTTTCTGCAGGGTCCTGGAATATTTTCACCTTCTCTACTTGAATATTAGTCTCCACAAGAAAAGATTTTACAGCATTTTGCCTAAATTTGCCAACAGAGATTATGCAGAGGTGGCAGGGTGGTAACCTGAGGGCTGAATCTAGTGCACAGGCATTTGCCTTTGTTTGCTTGTTTCGCTCTTCATAGCATTTCGCTTTGCTTTGTTTCATTAATTTGAGTTAACTGCCAGCTTTTGAAATTAGGACATTTCACATTTAAAAAAAAAAAATACCAGATTACTGATTTCTCTAGCAACACAAGGTCTGAGTTCCTGCTTGGCAACAGGTAACTAGGGCTGGGTAGCAGCTGCCCTAGTTTGGAGGGGATATGGGTCTCAAGTGCCAGAGACCCATTGGAGGGCCTCTTGCCTTTACATTCCCTGACTGGCTGTACTAGACACTTGAATTAGCAATAAACATGCCTTTAAAATACAAATAGAACATGCCTTAAAATACATTTCAAATATAAGAAGCAATAAAGAATAATATTGCGTACAACATCACCACCTCTTAGCTTGCTTAAGTGGTAACATACTTTTTTTTTAAAGAAGTGAAACATTATATATACATTAATTCTTCCTGTTTATCCTCCCCAAATCTCAATCATCTTTCTCCAACCATATACACATGACTACCATTCTGATTTTGGTCTTTATCATTCCCATGCATGCTTTTTTTCTTACTTCTACTTTTGTCTCCATATAAATGACTTTTTAAAAATGTAAATAAGATCACAACTCCTTGTTTAACATTCTTCAATGACATTCTGCTATGCTTTATAACAAAATCAGAGCAGAATTTCCAGTCTCAGATCTTACCACTCTCCGCTTCCGCTGTGGCTTATCAAAGCTGGAGGTTTCACCTCTATTAAGAATCCTCCCTGACCACTTTATCTAAAATAGTCCTTCCATTCTGACTTGCCTTCCTATTTCCAATTACACTGTAAAACATCACCCTATTCGTTATTCACTTGGGTGTGATTCACACATGACACTCTGCAATCATATTATTTGTTTATTAATTGTCTGTTTCTTCAACTTGAACATAAACTCGATGAAGGCAGAGTGCTTCTCTGTCTTGATCATGCTAGTATCTCCAACTTAAACTAGTGCCTACCATACGGTTGGTGTTAATAAATATTTTTTGAGTGAATAGATAAAAAATAGTTCTTCCTTCTTCTTCCCTGTAATTATCCTATGTGTAGGCTCTGCACTCTCTGATTCTACCTTGACCCCAAGGAAGAAAATTATTAGATATTGGAAAATCAGTCAAGAACAAAGTTCAAATTTTTCTAGACAGCTATTTAAAATATGTATAATTCCTCCAAAATTTTAGGAAGATAAGCGAATGCCTTCCCACTGAATGAGCAGCTTTCTAGGTGAGCTAATCCACGGGTTCTAGTCTAACTATAGTAGTCCATTTCTACACTGCTATAAAGAAATACCTGAGACCGGGTAATTTATAAACAAAAGATATTTAATTGACTCACAGTTTTGCATGGCTGGGGAGGCATCAGGAAACTTACAATCATGGCAGAAGGTGAAGGGGAAGCAAGACACGTCTTACATGGTGGTAGGAGAGAGAATAAGCGAAAGGCAAACTGCCCCTTTTAAACCATCAGCTCTTGTGATAACTCACTCAATATCACGAGAACAGCATAGGGGAAACCGCCCACATCATCCAATCGCCTTCCCCCAGATCCTTCCCTCCTACACGTGGGGATTACAATATGAGATAAAATTGGGGTGGGGGGACACAAAGCCAAACCATATTACTAACCAAGTTCTCTAGGGTTAATATAGCTTCTTGGCTGTAGAACTATGCTCCTTATGGTGGTACCATCCCCATTCCTACCATACTGTATGTTCCTTAAAGTCAGGGACCCTGTTCTATTCATTGCTATATTCCTGTTGTTGAGCACAGTACCTAGCACATGGTACGTGCTGATTAAATGTTGATTAACAGAACCCAGTCTGTGGTTTCTTACCTAGGGACTCCTCTTTAAAAAAAAAAAAATCACAATCCCTTAAGCTCCCACTGCAGTTGTCCCCCTCCCTTCTCGCTTTCATTGTCATCACTTCCATTACTCTCTGCTTCAACTGCCGCCTCAGAGGTTAAATATCTGGGTTACTCCAGGCAAGCAAGGTATTCATATGGGATAAATATTCTCTCTGTAAGTTAATGTCCCTCAAGACATTTATTTTCTTTACCCGTGTTTCAGCATTCCCAATCTCTGAGACAAATCTTTTAACCTAAACATTGCCTCACAGCTGGCAGATAGTCTCCAGACCCACTGAACTCCAGCTCACTGTGAAAGCCAATAATTCACTGGCCTAAAATATGAGCAGCAGGGCAGAAGGCTGCCCCTCTGCTGCTGCAAGGAAATTTTATTTGAGAAACTCTAATTCTTAGTGATATATTTACTATATTCCCATTTTTTTCTTAACTTTATTGCCTCAACAGTAAAACTAAAACTGACCTTAAGTATTCAAATAGAGCAAGTCAGAAATTAAAAAAAAAAAAAAAGTCAAATGGACAATGTAGGGGCTGTCCTATGCATTTGTCTCACCCTCAAAAATCTAAGTCCTATGAGAAAAAAATAAACAGAAAAAAATAGTTACTCTTGTCAATGAAATAGATGCCAATTTCTGATACAGAGTGACAGTTCAGGGAGAAAAGATAAAAGCAAACTTGGGACTTTTAGAAAAATTTTTGAGAGAGGACGAATGAGATTTTCAGACCAATATGAAGCTAGAGCAACGCCAACATAACATGGGATTAGTATCAGTGTATTAACAGCTGTCATGGTGAGGTTGGCTTCTCACACTGTTATCCAGTTGGCATTTATTTTGAATGCAGTAAACAGGAATGGTGGGAGTGTGGAGCATGGGTGGGACTGCATTAAGTGTCAGACAGAATAATCTGTGAGATGAATGTGGCTCAAATGTTATGTCTTACAAATGCTGAACTTAAGTACAAGAAGAAACATGCTGCACTCAAGAGTTCAGTCCCGGGGACTGAGGCTGACTCACAGCAGAGCTAAATGAAGCTTCAGTTTTAGGTTCCCTTCTTTTACACAGGTCCCTTCCAAGGACCAGTATCTAATTTGTATCCATTATCGTTTTTCTTTCCAAATGCCGCCCCGACCCCTGCCACCAAATTGTACAAGTTTCAAACTCTAAAACACCTACATTTCCCCCTGCCAGACAAATTAATTTTTAAGGAGTTTCCAAAAGATGCTGATGAACATTATAAAGACATACAGGTTTTAAAAAGTATGTAAAGAACTGCATTCTGGGTGCAGTGGCTCATACCTGTAATCTCAGCACTTTGGGATTGCTTGAGTCCAGGAGTTCGAGATCAGCCTGGGCAACGTGGTGAAATCCTGTCTCTACAATAAATACAAAAAACAAGCCAGGTGTTGTTGTGCACACCTGTAGTGCCAGTTAGCCAGGAGGCTGAGGTGGGAGGATCACCTGAGTCCGGGAGGTCATGGCTGCAGTGGGCCATGATTAGACTGTACTCCAGCCTAGCCACAGATGGAGACCCTGTCTCAAAAACAACAACAACAACAACAACAACAAACAAACAAAAACTGCAGTTCTGAAAAACAAAAATGAATGAATGAATAAATATGTAAACTATATCACTTGATATTTAATTGGAGGCAAATTTTCATAATCCCTCATCAAGAGGTTTAAGATGCTATCTCTTTCCTTAAAGATAGTATTGGGTAATTTAGGAATCAAGACATAGGTACATAAAAATAACTATTGTCTTACTATTGAGAAATGGGAGGTATTCTTTTAGCAAATACTTATTAATTGTGTCTTTTTTCCAGGCACTGCTCTAGGCCTCGGAGATCCAATAGTTAATAAAACAAAACAATCAGCCTTCATGGAGCCTACAGTTGAATGGGAAAGAAATTGAAAAAGTAAATAAATGAATAAATTAAATATTTAAAAGTTATAAAAAGTTCTGTTAAAAAAAAAAAAAGATATCAAGTTGCTAAGACAGAGATTAAAGAAGAAACCTCTTTTACCTTGGGCAGTAGTCAAGATTTGCGAAGGTAACACACTTGAAGGAAGAGATAGCCATGAAAAGAGATGAAAGGAAGTATGTTCTGCGCAGATGTGTAAAGACCTGAGGTGAGAAACAGCTCAACATTCTTGAGCAACAGAGGAAGCCAATGTGGGTAAATACAGTAAGTGGCCAGACACACGAGATGAAGCAAGCAAAAGATCCTTGGCATGTTCTGCTTGCAAATGGAGATTTCTGAATATTTGCTGCATTACATCTCTTCCTTAACCTGGGAAGTGATGGAATTGAAAAGCTAATTTTTGTTCTTAGAACATAGTAATACAAGTAATACAAGATCCAATCACTGCATCCCAAGAAGTAGTTTATAAAAGTTACAGTAAAGGAAGAAAAATTAAGTATGTGTTGTTCTATAAAATTCTATATATCCCCTTTTCTGTCACATATATATGTGTGTGTGTGTGTATATATATGTATAATATATATACCTGTTGATTTGTGTTTCTATCAAGTTAGAAGATGGTGAAAGCCTACCTCTCAAAGTCCCAAATAAGAAACATTGTCATTGGATGTCAACACTATCATTCATATGGGTCATAAAAGAATGGGTAAGGCTGTACTCCACTCCCACCATTGGAAGAAATGAGCAACCATGTTCTTAGACTTAATTATACATGAATATTTTTTTATTTAAAAAATTATTTTTAAAATTAAACAATAAGAATTGTACATATTCATGGGGTATGTAGTAATGTTTTGCACATATGATGTATAGTAATTAGATGAGGATAATTAGCATATCCATCATCTCAAACATTTATTTGTGTTGGGAACATTCAATATCCTCCTTCTAGCTATTTGAAGCTATATAATAAATTACTCTCTACAAACATACCACCCTGAATGTGCCCAATCTAATGCATCTTGTTTTTTGTTTTTTTTTTTTTTTTTTGCGACAGAGTCTCGCTCTGTCACCCAGGCTGCTGTGCAGTGTTGTGATCTCAGCTCACTGCAACCTCTGCCTCCTGAGTTCAAGTGATTTTCGTGTCTCAGCCTCCCTGAGTAGCTGGGATTACAGGTTTGTGCCTCCACACCCAGCTAATTTTTGTATTTTTAGTAGAGACGAGGTTTCACCATGTTGGCCAGCATGGTCTCAAATTCCTGACCTCAAGGGATCCGCCCGCCTTGGCCTCCCAAAGTGCTGGGATTACAGGCATGAGCCACTGTGCCCGGCCTGATGGATCTTATTTAATCTTCCTGTCTTCAGTTAGGGGAGAAGAGGGATAAGAACAGCAAGTACAATTGTCCAGAATTCTGAAATTAAAAAAGAAATACTATCAGCTTAGGCCTGAGGAACCGTGTGGGTAAAATTTCATTATTACTCAATATTAACTTGGATAAAAATAATAAAAGGAATTTTACTGAAAACCTTTTGGCTGGCTTCTTTCTCTTGGAACTCTCTATCTCCATTTTGCTTCTTAATGAAAGAATCAGTTAATTCCAGCTCAATAATAAAGAGGTAGGCAGGGGCCTGATAATACCTGGTTTTGAAGTCACTGGCATGGAGAATGGATTTTGATTTAAATGCAGTCGAAAGCCACTGAAAAGTCTTAGCTTGGAAAATTATTTGGCTCAATTTATGTTTTAAGAAGCTGTACATTTTAAGAAGTAGCACAGGCAATAAGTTATATAAAAGGAGGTTAGTGTGTGCTGATTATAGAGAAGAGTGGAGATAAAACTGGGCCCTTAAACGATAGGTGGATGACAGGAGAGAGATTAAGAGAGGGTATTCATGGTAAGAGCAATGAAATGAGAAAAGGCTTTGAGATGGGCTGGGTTGGAAGAAAGTAGGGAATATACCTGCCTGACTGAGGTATATTAAGTTCTGATCAAATCGTAGTTAGAATCTGTTTATCAGACTAGGAACATTAGGTAACAGGAGACAAGAAATTTCATATGTGTAACATAATGGAAGTAAAGCTTCAGAGACATGAATTTAATGGAAATGTGAAAAAAGACTTCTTTACAAAGTGGAGAAGGAACTTAAAAATTAAAAGAAATAAGAAAAATCAGAGCAACAAAATAAAGCCTGAAGTAAAATATACATTTCCTTTCTTATTTCCAGTTAAAACCTAAAGAAGTTTGGCAAAAGCTGTGTTATTCTTTCAGAGGCTGACCAGGGGAAACAGAGAAGCGAGATCAGGATAAATGCAGCTGGGGCTAAGACTAGCTGAAAGATGGTTCCCAAAGGAAGGTGGCATGAATCAAAATTACACTGAACTTGGCGATTTGGGCTTGGGTATAATTTGAGTTGATATTCAATTAGCTTAATTTGGAAGGTGGCAGGTGGTGGCTGATGTCCCGTATATGTGTTGAAATAATCATTAGTCAGATGTTAGAGTCAGGTAAGTATCCTACTGGGGATAAAGGAGAAGTTCCAGGAATATACTGGAGGCTAGGTTATCTGTTAAACCCATGACAGAAGTTAAGCAACTGATCACAGTTTAGTCAATATACAAGTAACCCAGGTTGCATTTTGCAATCCAGGTTCTAAATTCAAATAGGTGAAATACTAATGAAATATACCAACCACTGGGGAAAAGAGGCACCTATGACATTGCAAGCTTTAGTTCCAGTGCCCTCAGGACCTGAACAAATCTGAGATTTCCTAATGCAGGGAGGGAGTATAATGTAAAAGAGTCCAAATACCTGGGCTTACATCCTGAGTTCTGTCACTTACTAACTGGGTGACAAGTCATAATCTCTTAGGCTCATTTTCTATTTCTAAAATATATGGATACTGATACCTAAATGGCACAGTTGCTGATAATGCTTGTAAAAGAGCTTGATACAGAAAATGATTCAATAAATGGCAGGGAGTTTGTTTTGTTTTAAATAAATGAGGTAATTAGCAAAAATGGTCTAGGGTCTAGATCAAGTGTTACCCTGAAGGGTTATTACACAATCTGAGATACTTGCTCATTTCCCCAGTGCTCTGAGACAGAGGTCACGGGGATTAAAAAAAACAAAAACAAAAACGTTGTGTCTCATTGGACCACAAATGAGCACATACTGATGGCAAATAATGAGGATCATCAGACATAATGCCTCAGAATGTTGAGTGAGTCCTTGGCGACCCTGGTCTTTATGTTCCTTTCTAGAAAGTGGGTATTTCATGACATTTTAGAAAAGGTTGCTTAGAGTCCAAGGAGAAACTACTGTAAGCATCGCCTCCAGTATGAAGACATTTAAAGAATGACAGAGCATCAGGTCACTTGGCAGTTGGTACAGAAAGTACTCCACACTAATAAATCTGTGCACAGAAAACCCAGCTATTCCCACAAGAGAAGGGACTGTAAAAGACGGACATGATACTTTTAAGTAGAATGAGGGTAAAATCATGCTAAAAGTAAAGTTGTTACAGAAAAAAATGGTGGGTATTGACCAAGTGATGTAGTAGAGTTACTGAATTTGATTCTATAGAAGAGAGAAATGATTGTTTACCCAAGTCCTGTGTTCACCTAGAATTCTGCATTTCCACCATTGCAGCACTTACCATTCTAGAATGTAATAGACCACCTGTTTCCCTCACTAGATCCAAGCTCTGTAACAAGATGAAGTCAATCTAACTTTACAGTTCTATCCCCAGGGTTTACGCACAGTGTTTGACACATAGTGGATGCTCAAAAAACACTTGATATTAAATGAGTAATCAAGCTAGTATCATGAAAAATACATGTAGAAAATAAGGTAAATTTAAGGATTTTCAAAGGGAGAAAAAAGGAGATGCAATGTAGCACATAGGTAGATATATTAACAAGTGAGGAATCAAC
The DNA here is from genome assembly GCF_003255815.1 of Theropithecus gelada. NCBI lineage: Eukaryota > Metazoa > Chordata > Mammalia > Primates > Cercopithecidae > Theropithecus > Theropithecus gelada. The sequence goes on from NC_037676.1 coordinate 110,570,243, forward strand.
TTCTCCATCCATGCCCATGATGAAAAAAGAGAAGTGAGTAAAAAAAAGATTAATTCCGAGTTGTGAGTATATAGTAAACTTTAAACTGTGGCCATAGCAGCTCAAAATCAGACGTAAGCTCAAATCAGATGCAAGCTCCATTTATGGTAAAAAACGGTTGTCATTTTATTCTGGTTTATGACTTAAAAAGTTAAATATCATTGGTTCTTTTACATATAGGAACCAGTCTTGGCAAAATTTACAAGAAAAGGAGATAGATTCTTACAGTATAAAAGTCAAATGTAATCAAGCATAGTAAAAACGATATGGTTATTAATTCAGCACCGAAGAAGGCAAGACTCCAGGTCCAAAAATCTCACAGACTAACTTTGACAAACGTGACCCATGGGCAATGCAGGATGACCAGGAGGTGTTGGAATTGGATGTACAGATCTATTGCTATATGTTACAGCTGGATTTAAGAGACCCCCAAAACTAATGAATATTACAAGGAACCAGAAACTCCCTTGACAGCCATGTATACATGTGTAAAATAACAAAGGATCTGAATGCAAGTGTTTGTACTTCATCACTCAGCCTGAAATTCTATCCAATTCATTCAAGCCCAGAGAAATGTGCAGCTTTAGCAAAAACCAGTCCATCCCTTGAAACAAAATATGAAAGTTACCACTGACATACCCACTTTTCTAGCCCACTCTTCATTTCAGATGTTAATAGAACTCAGACACTGCATCTGATCAATCCATATTAAGGGGCCAGCAACACAACTTGACATTTCTTCTGGAAAATTACATGTGTTAATACAAAATCTGGGCATTTGCCACAGGGTTATTTTGTATTAAGTGAAAACTGCTGCTAGAAGAACAAAAAATGTTGCCTGAAGAAAATTTGGACTTTGTATCCAGCTTAATTTGATATAGAAATTCAAAAAATGAGACAGGATAATATATTGCTTTTTCTACACTAATATTTATCCACCAAATCAAACTACTTTTGCTGTTTGTGTCCTTGCATTTTCTTTGATACAGTTTATCCCATATTAAATCTAACTTTAAAACAATAAACTTTTTTGAAAAAGTAATAAAACTTAGCTTGAGGGAAAAATTGACAAAGTTTGGATGGACTGGAGTAATTGGACAACCAGACACAGACTCTTTCTAGAAAGACTGCAGTTTTATTGTGGATAGTTTATATCTTTTCTTAAGATATAAAATGTTTTTATTTAATATCAAGAATAATTGCAACTTTTATTAATTTCAGGCTGATATAATAGATGTTGGAATCATTGTTTAACGACACAATCATCGTTTTCAAGATTTGGACATTTAAAAAGAAACGGTGTATCTACTGTAAGCCCTACCTCCTTAATGCATTCCTTAACATATACTGATTTGGAATGGCCAAAAGATGTTCACTAATACCATTAATCCAATCCAATCCAATCCAATCCAATCCAATCCAATCCATATTTGCACAGTTTACAAGACAAAAACACAAGCTCAAATTGAAATCTCATATTGGCAAAGTCACATTTAATGATAGCAGATTAGATCAGATGGGCAAAAGTCATGGGCATCAGTGCTCCATGAATCATGACAGCTGTCTTGGCTAGCCAAAGTTCTGCTTTGACCTCTCTCACCTCTTTTCTACTCCAGCTCTTGAGTTTGGAAAGCTTCAGAAATTAGTCCTAGATCCTCTTCTCTATCTAGACTCTATTCCTAGGTAATCTTAACCACTTAGAGGGATCTAAATTACATCTCCAGCACAGACCATTCGCCTATACTCCAACTGCCTTTGACATATCCACTTGGATGTCACATATCCATTTTAGAATCCATTCTTCACAGGGATACATTTTAAAAATAGGAAGGAGATCATGTCTCTTTTCTGGTTAAACTTCTTCACTGGCTTCCATGTGTCTTAGAATAAAATTCAAACACCTTACCATGGTCTAAAAGGTTTGCCTAATGATTTCTTCCTAATTTTTCACATCCTCTCTCATTGCTCTCATTGCTCTCTCATTGCTCTATAGTTCCTCATAGTTCCTTGCAGGAACTAAAGCCTTTGGTCTTTCCATACCTTTACACTTGTTCCTGGACTACTGTTTTCTCTGCATTTGTTCCCTTGAATTGTTTATTCTTAGCTCTTGGGCCAAGGTGCAAAGACAACCCTCTTAGAGGTTTTCCCTGAGCACAGTGGCACGATCTCAGCTCACTGCAAGCTCCGCCTCCCGGGTTCACGCCATTCTCCTGCCTCAACCGCCCGAGTAGCTGGGACTACAGGCGCCCGCCACCACGCCCAGCTAATTTTTTTGTATTTTTAGCAGAGACGGGGTTTCACCGTGTTAGCCAGGATGGTCTTGATCTCCTGACCTCGTGATCCGCCCGCTTTGGCCTCCCAAAGTGCTGGGATTACAGGCGTGAGCCACCGCGCCTGGCCTATATTTCTTACTTTATAGAATCTTGAGGATTATGATAATGTGTATACAGCACTTAGAATAGGATCTAATGTTACTATCCACTTGATAATCTCTCATTCATTGTTTAAAATTGTGGTTAGCCTCATTGCCTCTTTGAAGACTTCCTTTAAAGTTATCCTTTTATTAATCCCCACCCCCTTGACAAAATATTTGCACCTCTATTTTTTGTATTTACTTGAATTACTAAGTTTCATGAAGAAATTTACTGCCAATCCAAACATAAGAATGGGTGTAATTTTGCTCAATTTTTGCAATTCCTGTTAAAGGAACAAAGGTTTCTGTGATGATAGTTTCTATAGCAATATAGTTAAATAAATTATGGAACTGTAGAATTTTAAATCCCAGATGAAGTTTATTTCCTCCAAGGAACTTTATCAGGCACACTGTTAACTTAATTTTTTAAAAAGAATTTGAGAGGATAATTTATATGCCATTCTCAAATGTTACACTTTTATAAACTAAAAATTCCTCTGAGGTAGTGGGAGAGGCATTAGACACTCTTATGTTCTGAATCTTACGTTAATGTCTCCATCTTACACTTATGGCATCATTACTATAACACCATGAATTCATACTCCAATTATTCTCAATTGCACATTGTCATACCTTTTTCCTTCTGAGATTACTTAAAAGTACATCATATTCACTTGTGGAATATCTAGAAATCACATTAATTAAGTGCACATGGTAAAATTACTTAGCATTCCAGGGTTTCTTCATGGTCTATACTTAGAGAATATATTACCAAAAAATGAAGCAAGAACAATTAAATAAACCATAAGTCGAAGGAATGATCAACTGTATTATTAGTATTTTTTTTTGAGATGGAGATCTTGTTATTTTGCCCAGGTTGTCCTCAAACTCCTGGGTACAAGCAGTCTTCCCTCTTAAGCTTCCTGAAGTGGGACTACAGGCATACACCACTGTGGGAATGACATATTTTAAAACTGTGCACTAGAAGGTAATGTGTGTTTTTTACATTATACAATTGCTACTAATCACTTACTGTAGAGAGGCTTTTTAAATTACAGGTTGAATCAAAAACTGCAGAAATTCTTTATAATTTGTCTTTAACAAAGTGCTATTGAAGCTATATATGAATATATAGTGTTATATATGAAGAAGACTCCAAAGATTAAGTTTCTAATCGTCAATGAGAATGATTGAGCCGTAATTTAAGTCTTTAAACAATAGTGCTATTTTAGCAATGTGTTGAATTTCATCTTGCTCCTAGGTGTTAACATACCAGTGATCCAAATAATTTCATTAATGAGATTAGGATCTTTTGCCTTTCCTTATGAAAGTTTCTTTCTTTTACTCACACTGGTGTTAGAGTTGTAAATGCAGAGTGTACATAAATATTCATTTCCTTTCCAAGTGATTATGTTGCAACTCCAAGTGTATTGAGCATACTTTCTAGTCTCTATTCTTGGAACATCTTCCCTCTTCCTACCTTTCTTCCTACAGGATATACTTTTCCTTCTGCATCAAGGCTCCCCCAGATCTCACTTTCTCCCCAAAACTTCTTAACCTAAATGTGAAGCAAACCATAATGGCTTTCAATCTAAATCTCACAAAGTGGGTAAGTTTAATGTGAAAATACTAATTTGTCTTTTTTTCCAAGCCCTCTCATTCCGCCACCCCAATGATTCATTTCTACCATACAGCTCTACCCTTTAATGCCCCTTAGCTTCTATTTTCTTATCAAACTTTACCTGCCTTGCATTCTATTCCTTCAGGGCTTTCTAGTGATGATTAGATCATATGAGAAACTAACTTGAGCTAATGTAACGTATAGAAGTAGCACTGCCTATGGTCTATAGGTATAAAACACATAATCTGAGAATGTGTGAGCTCAAAGGGGGCAGAGATCATCACTCCCTGGCATGGGAACTGGAACCAACAAGCCAGATTCTACAATTAGGAAAAGGCTTTGTTTCTAGTTAGTTTTATAGCTTAAGGTATATATTCTAAGTTTTGGTACTTTAAAGAAGACAAATTTAATGAACAATAAAAATCTTCTTAGAGAACACAGTCTTTAAAAAAATCATATGGAGTAAAGAGATGCTATTGGAACTAGAATGTAATTAGTTTCAATTAAGTAAGTAGCCATTGTAATACATGCCTTCTGATTAGATATTACTTTCCTTGAGCATGTTCTGATGCACCAGCTTAAAGGCCAAGTGACTTCATTCTTCCCATTATGGCAATTTCCCAGCATAACACACCCTGGAATGTATTATTGTGGTTTCAAAATGGGCTGTGTAGTGGCAATTTTGTCATAATTAAGATGTTTTGCAGAAAATAATAATGTGCCTGTTAAAATATTAAGTGGAAGTTAATTCTAAGCATTGACATATGTGGAAACTTAAGTATATAAATATATATAATTTAATATTTTTTACATTTTATATAGTTATATACACGTCATATTTTACATATTATAAATAATTATATATACATATATAATTTTAAATTACATTTTAATTTTTTCCAGATTTAGTTCACACTCTGTGCAATTTATTTAGTTGGCATACTACTTCTTAAACATAAAATTTCTGAGGAGACTGTTGATTGAAAAATAAAGTATATGGGCCGGGCGCGGTGGCTCAAGCCTGTAATCCCAGCACTTTGGGAGGCCGAGATGGGTGGATCACGAGGTCAGGAGATCGAGACCATCCTGGCGAACACGGTGAAACCCCATCTCTACTAAAAAATACAAAAAACTAGCCGGGCGAGGTGGCGGGCGCCTGTAGTCCCAGCTACTCGGGAGGCTGAGGCAGGAGTATGGCGTGAACCCGGGAGGCGGAGCTTGCAGTGAGCCGAGATCCGGCCACTGCACTCCAGCCTGGACGACAGAGCGAGACTCCGTCTCAAAAAAAAAATAAATAAATAAAGTATATGAAGTTTTCATAAATTTTAAAAGGAAATAATCTAACAGCTATGGTAGCGTAGGGATTAATAAGCAAGGTCTCACAGTGCTGGTGAAGATGTGTATTGGTAAACTATTTTCTGGAGGTCAATTTGGTCTTTATAGTGAACGTCTTAAAACCATGTGTACCTTTTTGTCTAAAATATCCACTTCTAGAGTTTCATCCTAAGGAAATAGATAAAAGTATAGAGTTGCATATACAGAAATGTTCACTGTATCATTGCTTATCACTTTAATATAATTAACAATCATCTAAAAATACAAAGAGGGCCAGGTGCTGTGGCTCACACGTGTAATCCTAGCACTATGGGAGGCTGATGGGGGAGGATGGCTTAAGCTTAGGAGTTCGAGACCAGGCTAGCCTGGGAAACACAGGGAGACCTCGTCTCTACAAAAAATAAAAAAAAAAATAGCTGTGTGTGGTGGCATGTGCCTGTGGTCCCAGCTACTCGAGATGCTAAAATGGGAGGACTGTTTGAGCTTGGGAGGTCAAGGCTACAGTGAGCTGTGATTACACCACTGTACTCCAGCCTAAGCAACAGAGTGAGACTCTGTCTCAAAAATAAATTAAATAAATAAATAAATAAAAATAAAAGTACAGAAAGAGAAGTCTGATTAAATATATTATAGTATATAGGTACAATGAACAATTTGTGCTTTAAAATGATTATCCAGATTACATACGCTAACATGGGAAACGTTCAGTGAAAAAAATGTTCAGTGAAAAAAATCACACTACAAATATTATGTGTAGTACGACCCATTTATATTTTTAAAATACACATTTGTACATGCATAAAGTGGACCCTGGACAATGAATGTGGGGGTTAGGGACACTGTCCTCCTGAGAAGTCAGAAATCTCCCCCAAAATTTTACCAAGAGCCTACTATTGACCAGAAGCCTTACTGATAACATAGAGTCGATTAACACATACTTTGTATATTATGTGTGTTATATGCTGCCGTCTTATAATAAAGCAAGCTAGAGAAAAGAAAATTAATAAAGTCATAAAGAAGTGAAAATATATTACCTATTCCTTAACTGGAAATGAATCACTACAAAGGTCTTTATCTTCTTCCACATCTTCATGTTGAGTAGACTGAGGAGGAGGAGGAAGAGGTGGGGGTGGTCTTGCTGTCTCAGGGTAGCAGAGGCAGAAGATGTGGAGAAAAGGGGAGGTAGAAAAGACAGTCACACTTGGTGTAACTTTTATTGAAAAATGTCTGTGTATCAGTGGAATCGAACCTGTGTTGTTCAACCAGTATATAACTCTGTGTGCATGTGTGTATACACACTTCTTTGTGCATGAAATAAAGTTTACATTCACAGCATCCTCAATAGAATCTGTCATCATGAAGTACTCCAATATGGTGGTCTCTAGCCATTCTTATGACTGTGGAGCACTTGAAGTGTGGTTAGTGAAACTAAGAAACTGAGTTTTAAATTTTATTTAATTTTAGTTACTTTTCATTTAAATACCACATAGGGCTAGTGGCTTCCATACTGGACAGCACAGATTAAGAAGGGTATACGCCATTATGTTAACACTGGTTATGATTTACTATTGTTTATTTTTTCTTTTTGTATATTTAATTTTTAAGGTTTACAAATGAATATGTATTACATGTATGATAAGAATAAGGGATCCTTTTTGAGGTGTTGGGGGGGGAAATTTGAGCATAGGTCTAGTAGTCTGAAGACCTGGATTTGAGCACTAGGTCAGCTGTTTATTTGCTATATTAATTTTTACTTAAAGTTTTTAAGCCTATCTAATACCTGCAATACTTCTCATGATATTATCATTTCATGATGCTTTTTATTAAATTATCTAATGTTTGTGGCCGATGTCTTCATTTAGGGAAAGTTAAGAATAAAAAAGCATTATCTTAGAATTTCCATGTGGAAAAGGAACGAACAGAGAAGAAAGAAATGTGAGATACTGAAATCAACTTATAATTATGATGTTTATAAAACAGAAAATGAAAACTAAAAGATTGCATAGAACGAAATAAGAGTGGGCACATGTACCAAAAGCAAATGAAATTACTTGAGGCAGAGTTATTAATGTGAATGAAACCTTTGGCTTGTGTCTTATAGATAACTATTAACCATCTTAATAAGACATAACAAAAACAAAAACATTTGTTTAAGAATATCTCACTGATAAGATGAGTTATCCAAAACATTAATAGAAGTCATGCACTCTGATATAATTAAATTTCACTAATTAAATTTTAAAATCCACATGACTGTGTAATAATAATATGGCATTTTGTACGACCAGTATATAATAACACAATAGTTGAAAGGCAGTTCTTTGTTTTAAAAGGCTGGTAAAGAATCTTCTTAAGATAATATTTTGTAAATTTAGAACAACTCTGGTCAAAGAGTTCTTAATTCAATGAAAAGGGTTATTGCTTCATGAGGTCAACACAAATGCCCTCATAGCAGTACTTAAAAAAAAAAGGAAAAAAAAAAAAACTTTAAAAGTATTGACTTACCATCATGTCAGACGAACACAAAATTACGAATTTTATACTTAAAATTAAATCATGCATAGAATATAATGGAACTTGGAAGCTGAGATTTAAAGAAACTCAAAAAGCTCTGTCTTCAATTTTCTGTTTTATTTTTCTTTAAAAGGTCCATAGGGAATAATGTTTTAAAAGACTGCTTACTGAGTGTGTCTTAGAATATATCTGTAGTATTCAAATAAGACGTCAAAAGAAATGAGCTAAAATTATGCAGAAAAATAGATATTTATTAAATATATGAGGCCGGGTGTGGTGGCTCACGCTTGTAATCCCAGCACTTTGGGAGGCCGAGGCGGGCGGATCATGAGGTCAGAAGATTGAGACCATCCTGGCTAACATGGTGAAACCCTGTCTCTACTAAAAATACAAAAAATTAGCCGGGCGTGGTGGCGGGCGCGGTGGCGGGCGCCTGTAGTCCCAGCTACTTGGGAGACTGAGGCAGGAGAATGGCGGGAACCCAGCAGGGGGAGCTTGCAGTGAGCTGAGATCCTGCCACTACACTCCAGCCTGGGCGACAGAGCGAGACACCGTCTCAAAAACAATAAATAAATAAAGAAATAAAAATAGAAATATATGAAGAGACAGAAACTAAGAAAAATATCTCAACTCTCCTAATGATCATTTTCAAGTGTTATTATTTTAACATCTGCCTTAGAAAAACTCATTTGTGATCTGATTCTTCTATGTGGCTACAAATGCATGAAAGACCAAAGGACCGCACTAAAATATATGAGAAAATAGATACTTTTCTAAACTCAAAGTTTTCCAATTTGTGAATTCCAGTTCTTTCCTCTTAGGTTTCGTAAGGAATTAGCTGAAGTCATCATAAGCCACTAATAATTATTTTCAAGACCTGGGGGTACTGGCCAGTTGCCAATGGGTGAGTAGTTGTAAGTGCTTATAACCACAAGGAAGGAAAATAACAATGTTAGAAATTATAGATTCATAACATCAACTATATAACTCAGAAAATATTGATAAATACTTCAGACAAATAGGTTATTTTGCATGTCAGTTTTATAGTTTTGCCTTTTTATCATAAAAGTAGGAGATAAGATTAAAATAAGAAAACCAAGATAAATTAGTAAATGTATCTAAAGTAGGTAATATTGGTAACGCTTGAAACTAAAGTCTTTTGGCCTTTAATGACCGTTCTGAGACAGTATCATACTAAGTACTTATCTGTTGATCCAGGTACCTTTTCTTCATGCATTACCAGAGTTAGGAAATGAAGGCCTGATGAATCTTTCTTCCCCCCGACCCCCTCAACAATTGCATAGGCCGTGTGACTACTTCCTGGTACCCAATTATTCTTGCTTCAAGGTATGCACTCAATCACATGCCCCTCTGTTTGGAATACAGCAGATCATTAACATAAACTTAAAAAATAAACTCCAGTCTAGACCTGCTGATTCTTTTAACAGCATACAATATCAAACCCATATGTAAGCATTATTATAAACTGCTTTTCTGAAATGTCAGGAAACTATTGTCCCAGGGACAGTGATTCATTAGAGCCACATAATCAGTTAGTTTTAAAGCAAAAATGTGTAACAGGAAAGAGATATTTGGCATATCACCTGCAATTAGCTGGTTCTCCTCTGTTCTTGAGAATTCTTACACCAAAAGGAACAAACCAACTATACCAGGCAAATGAAAATTCAGGATAAAATTGATCGATAAACTTATCTATGGTTTTACAACACCAGCACAGACAATTAGTTTGGGACTCTCTGGATCAAAAATGAAATGCAAGGTAAAGCTGCATGTACTTTCTGTGTTTTTCTTTGTGATTATCAAATTACATCCTTGCTTTCCATGGCGTCCACAGAAATGTTTTCATTTCCTCTTGAACAAGTAATGGTTAAAGACCAGATAATGATTTCCAAGATTTCCCATATAGTTAAAACCTTCTTACACGTATGATGGCACACATAAGAACTTGAAAGGGTCAACCGTCTTCTTATTTCTCAGGGACGAGGCTAGGTCATAATGCAGGCATGTTTACCCGTTTTCCTATCTATGTGGAGAAAATTTCACAAAGGCCATTCCAACCTTTAAAATAGTAACAGTCATGTTGGCGGTGAGGAACATTTGATTTGGTCAGGCCTGTCTCTGCAGGGTAAGGTTGCAATCTGGCAAGTCTGAGCTGTGAAGACAACCATTCTTTATAATTCTGAGAGAATATACATTTATTTTCTTTATAGGGTAGAGAAACCCTAAATTAACTTAATCACATCTTTAATAAGTTATTTTAATTTTCATATTCATTAGATTTGTAATATCACTAACAGTGATCTTATCAAAAGAGTAAGCATGCAACAAATGTAGAATTAATGTTCAAATTTGAATTAGTTTTGTTTTTTTTTGAGACAGGGTCTCACTGTGATGCCTAGGCTGTAGTGCAGTGACTTGATCTCTGCTCACTGCAGACTAGACTTCCCTGGCTCAAGCGACCCTCCCACCTCAGTCTACGGAGTAGCTGGGTCTACAGGTGCTCACTACTATACCCAGCTAAATTTTGGGTATTTTTTGTAGAGACAGGGTTTTGCCATGTTACCCAGGCTGGTCTCAAACTCCTAGAGGCAAGTGATCCTCCAGTTCCCTCCCAAAGTGTCGGGATTACAGGCATGAGCCACTGTGTGTGGCCTGAATTAGCTTTTAATGTTTGAATCTCTTTTGGGCACTTACTACGCGCTTTACAGTAAGCTAAGTGCTTTATCTACATTATGTTGGTTACCCCTCATTAATAATCCTGAATTAAGGAAAAAAGGATTGTCTATGTTACACATATATTCGCTACATTAGCATTCCCTAATATGTTCCCTAGATTATCAGTTTTAAAAAACATCCAATGAAAATGAGAGCCCTGTGGTCAAATCTGTTATCTCCTCTTAGACATTTAAAACAAGGCAAAGATGTTCCCTTTACTACTTCTGTTCAGTGTTGTCCTGGAGATTCTAGCCAGTGAAATTAAGCAAGAAAAAGATGTACAGTTACTCAAAATCAGAAAGGAAGAAGTAAAATTTTATTTGCAAATGCCATGATCACCAATATAGAAAATCCTACAGTGTCTTAAAAAAAAATCTACTAGAACTCAGAAGTGAGTTTAGTCAGATTGCAAGATAGAATATCAATTATACAAAAATCATCTGTATTTCTGAACACAGCAACAAACAATTGGAAGTTAAAATGTAAAGGAAACCATTTATATAACTCAGAAACAAAAAGTCAAATGTTGCATGTTCTTACTTATAAGTGGGGACTAAGCAATGGATACACATGGACGTACAAAGGGAAATAATAAACATTGGAGACTTCAACAGATGGGAAGGTGGAGGGTAGAGAGCGATAAAAAAAATTACCTATCGAGTATAATGTACACTATTTGGGTGATGAGTATACTAAAAGCCCAGACTTCATCACTTCACAAGATATCCATGTAACAAATCTGCACTTGTAACTTCTAATTCCATTTTTTTTTTAAAAAGAAAGATTAACGATAGGCTGTTTTTCTATCAGTGAATGGAAGTGTATGACAAAGAAACACCTTTGCAAGCTAACCTTTATAATATGTTATTACAACATGTTTCTTTCTCCATTGGGTCCTATTAAGTCAACCAGAGAACTACAGCAATAAAAGGCAAATGTAAGCATGCTTTCTTTCAAAAAATTAAAAGAAACCATTTACAATAGCATAAAAAAACATGAAACACTTAGGATATGTATTTTGAAAGTAGAGGGAGGTTTATAGGCTGAAAACTACAAGACACGAGTTAGAGAAATTAAAGACCTAAATAAGTGGAGACATATACCAAGTTCATGAATTGGAATGTCAATATCGTTGAGATGTAATTTCACCCCAAATTCACCTTGGGATTCAACAAAATCTCAATTAAAATCCCAGAAGACTTTTCTGTAGAAATTAACAAGTTTTATACAAACTTTAAAATTTGTATAAAAGTGCAAAGGACCTTGAGAAGCCAAAGCCATTTTGGAAAAGAATAAAGTTGGAGAACTCACACTACCTGATTTCAAGATCATAATGCTGTAAAGCTATGGTAATCAGTGTGGGGCAGTGGCCTAAAGATAAACATATATATATATATTTTAAAACTTCTTTTACAAAAGTGCCAAGAAAATTCAATGGGAATATAATTTTTTCAAATAATTACCATATAACCCAGGAATCCCACTCCTAGGTATTTTCCAAAGGCAATAAAAACATTATGTTCACACAGAACTCTGTTTAACGAGTATTATAGCAGCTTTATTCATAATAGTAATAAACTGAAAACAACCCAAAAGCCCACCAACTGCTGATAGACAAGTTGTAGTACATTCAAGCAACTTAATACCACTTAGCAATAAAAAGTAATTAATTACTGATACATGCAACATCAAGATGAATCTAGAAACATTATGGTAAGTAGGAGAAATCAGATGCAAAAGCTACAAACCAAACCCTTGTATGACAGTCTGGAAAAGGCCCAATTATAGGGTCAGAAATCAGATCAGTATTTGCCCTGGGCTGGGGATGGGGATAGGTTAATGACTACAAAGAAGATGGAGATAACTTTTTGGAATTACGAAAATGTTCTATCTCTTGACTGTGGGAGTGGTTATACAACTGTATACATTTGTCAAAACTCAAAAGAATTATACATTTTAAATGGGCAATTTTACTCCAGGTAGATTGTATCTCAAAAAACCTAATGAGAAAAAAAAGGCTCAGAAATGCTTCATTAAGAAACTAGTCTAACTCACAGTTTTTAAAGATTATTTGTTAAAGTTTATTTGCTACTTCTTTTATCATCCTATAGAAGTCTCTATCATGCTCAACTATATTAATTCTGGAATGTTAATCCAAAAGATATTTACTGCTACAGTAAACACAAATAGGCAATATAATAAGTTAATAATTATAAAAAAGAAAGTTTCTTAATTTTAGGATTATAGATAAGAAAGTTTCTTAAATTTTTAGGATTATGGATATAATAGAGGCATAATATTCCATATGTTTGAGTACTACCTATAGAGAAGAAGTATAGAATAGTTACCAAAAGTATTCACATTTAAGGAATGTCTACTATTTATTAGATACCACAGGAGCTGTTGAGAACACAGAGCTAAAAGACACATTTCTTGCCTTCAAGTTGCTCAGCAATAAATGTGGGAGAGAGGCAAGTCAATTGATATTGAAAACTAAGCATAATGAATGAGTACTAGAGGTGTTTACATAGTTACATGGAAGCACTCAAGAGGTACCCACAGTTCTAACTCAGAGGAGCAGGCAAGGAATGACTCAAAGAAAGGTTCCTTGAGGTAGTGCCTGAGTGAGGTCTGTTGGCACGGGTTGACTTTAGGTAGCTACAGAAAGCGGGGGAAGGGAGACAGGAACACGGCAGCAGCAGAAAAAACACGTACAACACAGGCGATATGACCCTTGAGAGAAAACTCAAGTGATTCTCCACTGTTGGAATACCATGATTTTTGTGGAGATTTCAATGAGGGCATGACTTAAATTTGGATTTAAAAAGGCAATTCTAATTGCAATGTAGAGATGTTTGGAATGGTAAGACTAAAACACAAAAGCCAGCTAGGAGGCCTGCTATGGTGTTTGAGACGGAAAGGTACTATGGGTGGCTATTAATGAACATGGAAAAGAGGAGACATATGAGAGAAATATTTAGAAGCTGGATTTGATACTAGTCGAACACTGAGTGAATATTCCGAATGAAGTAGAACAAGGGGTTCTTTCTGGGTCCCGTGAAGAAAACACGGAAGTGCAGTTCCAGATAAGGATCCTTCTCAAATTACTAGCACTATCCATAAAACAATATTTATATATTTTTATTCCTTATAATTTTTATTCCTTATAACTTTTATTCCTCACAATTTTTATTCCCTGCAATTCTCTTACAATGTTCAACAAGCAGGAGATTCTTAAAAACTGTTTGTTGGATGAATGAACAAATGAACAAACTAGAATAGTGGAGAACTAAATGTTAATAGTTTCAGATTCTAGAAATAGGCAGACAAGAGAGAATTTTTAAATAGAACTTCAAGAAACTACAATTGTTTCTAAGTCTCCGAAAATTCAATTTACTTCAAAGCCCTAAGAGTCAAATCATATGAAACACTTTATAAGACTAAAGACTTAGTATGTTTTTGTTTTTGTTTTGAGTCAGGATCTTGCTCTGTTGCTCAGGCTGGAGTGCAGCAGTGCAATCATAGCTCACTGCAGCCTCCAGCTCCTGGGCTCAAGTGATCATCCTGCTTCAGCCTCCAGAGAAGATGTGACTATAGGCATTCACTGCTATGCCTGGCTAATTTTTTTGATTTTTTTGATTTTTTTTTTTTTTGTAGAGACTGGGGTCTTGCTTTGTTGCACAGGCTGGTCTTGAACTCCTGGACTCAAGCAATCCTCCTACCTTGGCCCCCAGGACCTCAATAGGTTTTGAGACTAAAGTATTATATAAAGCTGAAGATAGTAATAATAAAAAAGAAGCCACTGGGTGCGGTGGCTCACGCCTGTAATCCCAGAACTTTGGGAGGCCAAGGCGGGGATTACCTGAGGTCAGGAGTTTGAGACCAGCCTGGCCAACATGGTGAAACCCGTCTCTACCAAAAATACAAAAACTATCCGGGTGTGGTGGTGGGTGCCTATAATCCCAGCTACTCGGGAGGCTGAGGCAGGAGAATTGCTTGAACCCGGGAGACAGAGGTTGCAGTGAGTAATGAGCCAAGATCGCACCATTGCACTCCAGCCTGGGTGACAAGAGCAAAACTCCATCTCAAAAAAAAAAAAAAAAAAAAAAAAAAAGTAGGTCTTTAAGTACTATCAAGTTACTTAGATGTACCATTTCTTTAAATCTTTTCAAAACATTTTTATTTGCATTTCTCTTACAAAGAACTGTTAGAATTTCCCACTCCTATTTTAATAGATCTTATCCTGAAAAAAGCATTTGCATAATTTGTATACACTTAATAAAACTAACTCATGGTAAATTCTCCACATACTGTTCAAATTATTTTAAATCTTTTCCGTTATTCCCCAGATACCCTTTCCTATTCTTAACCCTCTCATTTTCAGTCAAAGACCTCACTTCTCACTTTACTAAAATATAAAGTCATCTAGCCTGAACTCCCTCATTTGCCTTCTCTATGCCTCCTAAATGACTGGAAGGAGATTTTCCTTAACAGAAGTTTATTTCAGTAGTTCCAGTGAAAGTGATTGATTTTGGGGTATATCAGACAAATAAACATATACCTTCCTGATACTGTAATACACAAATTCAATGTGGAACATAAAAGATGAGCTGGACATACAACCTGACTTTGACTGATTCAATTACAGTGAGGAAACTGAAGTCCAAAGAAGTTAAATAAACAGTCAGTGTGACCAAGAGCTTTTGTTCACTTTAAAAGATACCTTCAGGTTCATTGATTGTAAGAAATGTACCACTTAGGTGAGGGATGTTGATGAGGGAGGCTATGCATATGTGGAGGTAGGGGGTATATAGGAACTCTCTATACCTTCCTCTTAATTTGCTTTGAACCTAAAACCGCTCTAAAAAGATAGTCTTTTTAAAAAATGTCCCTCCAAGCTCTAAAAATATATTGTCCTATGATTAAACAGAAAGTCTATGAATAGGTTATGGGTAAGAGAAAGACAAAGACTAAATAAATTGGCCACGATTTATCAAATTAAAAGTAGACTAGGGTTATTTAAAATCTAGCTATGAATAGGTTAAAAATAAATATATATATTAGTGTGTATGTTAACTTATTCAGAAAATACTTACTGAAGGCCTTTTGTGTGCCAGCAACTGTTCTGGGCTGTGGGGACACAATAGTGAACAAACAAATAATAATCCTCCTTTTTGGGTTTATATTCCAGTGAGTGGTGATGCAGAACATACAACTAAATAAACTGTGCATTATATCAAAGAGTGAGAAGCATCATGGAAGAACAAAGCAGAAAGGGGTATAGTAATTGGCCAGGAGTAGGGTGGAGTCTACGAAGCTGAGGTGGGAGGACTGCTTGAGGTCAGGAGTTCGAGATCAGCCTGAGTAACATAGCAAGACCCTGTCTCTTAAAAAAAAAAGTGGGGTGAAGGGATAATCAGAGTATTCTAAATGGGGTTGTCAGGGAAGCTCTCATTAAGAAGCTGACTTTGGAGCAAAGGCCTGAAACATGAGAGGGAACAAATTACAGAATGATTCGTGGGGGTAGGCTGGTGAGCAGGAGGATGGGAAGATGGGAGGACACAGGAAAGTTATCTTTTAGGCAGTGCAAAAGGTTTGAGGTAGAACCATTTCTAGCATGTTTCATGAACAAGAGGCTAGAACAAAGAAACCAGTGAGGCTGGAGCAGAGGGAAGTAGGGGAAATTAATAGGCAATAAGAATAGCAAGTTATTAGCAGTTTGCTGTACAGCCTTATATTCAGGCCTGATATAGAAGCTGTTGGAGGATTTTTGAGTAAAGAAATAATATAATCTAACTTATCTTTTAAAGGTCCCATTCTAGCTTTTATATTGACTATTAGAGGACAAGGTGAAGCAGGAATCAGTAAACAGGCAGTTGCAATAATCTAGGTGAGAGACAGAATGTCACGCACTTCCGTGTGAAGAGACCACCAACAGGCTTTGTGTGAGCAACAAGGCTGTTTATTTCACCTGGGGGTGCAGGTGGGCTGAGTCTGAAAAAGGAGTCAGCAAAGGGTGGTGGGATTATCATCAGTTCTTATAGGTTTGGGATAGGCGTACAAAGTACATTCTTAAGGGTGGGAGAGAATATTACAAAGTACCTTCTTAAGGGCAGGGGAGAATATATCCTACCAGTTAGGGTGGGGCAGGAAGAAATCACAATGGTGGAATGTTATCAGTTAAGGTTATTTTCACTTCTTTTGTGGATCTTCAGTTGCTTCAAGCCGTCTGGATTTATACGTGCAGGTCACAGGGGATATGATGGCTTAGCTTGGGCTCAGAGGCCTGACACAGATGTGGTAGGAAGTGGTTAATGCTGAGACCAGCTCAGTCCGGGAGACCCTAACCCAGCAGCACTAGAGGAATTAAAGACACACACATAGAAATACAGAGGTGTGGAGTGGGAAATCAGGGGTCTCATAGTCTTCAGAGCTGACAGCCTCAAACAGAGATTTACCCACATATTTATTGACAGTAAACCAGTGATAAGCAGTTTCTATAGATTATAGATTAACTGAAAGTATTCCTTACAGGAAACAAAGGGATGGGCCATATTAAAGGGGCGGGTCTGGCTAGTTATCTGCAGCTGGAGCATGTCCTTAAGGCACAGATCGCTCATGCTATTGTTTGTGATTTAAGAACGCCTTTAAGCAGTTTTCTGCCCTGGGTGGGCTAGGTGTTCCTTGCCCTCATTCTGGTAAACCCACAACCTTCTAGCATGGGCGTCATGGCCATCATGAACATGTCACAGTGCTGCAGAGATTTTGTTTATGGCCAGTGTTGGGGCCAGTTTATGGCCAGATTTTGGGGGCCTATTCCCAACAGGTTAAATTCTGGATCTGTTTTAAAGGCAGAGCCAATAGGATTTGTTGACAGAGTGGATGTGGGGTGCGAAAGAAAGACAATAAGGTTTTTGGCCTGAACACCTGAAAGGATGGAGTGGCCAACAATGAGGAAGGGGGGACTATGGGAGAAGCTGGCTTAGAGGAGGCTGGAAGAATCGAATATCAGGAATTCAATTTTAATCATGTTAACTATGAAATGTTTATTAGACATCCAATTGGGGGTGTTAAGTAGGAAGTTGGATACAAGAGTCTGAAGTCCGAGGAGAGGTCTATGCTAGAGATACAAACTTAGAAGTCACTAGCCAAAAGATGGCATATAAAGCTATGGAACTGGGCTGGGTGTAGTGACTCACACCTGTAATCCCAGCCCTTTGGGAGGCCAAGACAGGAAGAATGCTTGAACCCAGAAATTCAAGACTAGCAGGGGCAGCCTAGGGAGACCTTGTCTCTATTTAAAAAAAAAAAAAAAAAGCTATGGAACGGGATGAGATTATTGAGAGTAAACAGACAGAAGATGTTCAATGTCTCAGCTTTGGGGCATTCTAATATCGCCAGGCCTAAGGAACAAATAAAGGAGTTTGAGAAAAAGTGGCCAGCAGGCCAGGAGGAAAACCAAGAGAATGTCTTGGAAGCCACTGTTTAAAATGCTGCTCAACTAAGATCAACTAAGATGAAGACTGGAAATGAACCAGTGGATTTAGAAAGACGAAGGTAATTTCTGTCCTTGATACAACATATCTGGGGAATAGAGGGAACGAAATTTTGATGGGAGTGACAACAACATGTTTTATGCTTATTAACCAAGAGAAAAGGAAATGAAGCAGGAGAGAGAACTGCTGGAATGGCCTGAGTTGATTAAAAGGCTTGAAGTCTAGTGAACAAATGCAGGGGTTGACCCTATGTAGGAGCACAAACAACTCACAAATAAGAATAAAGGCAGAATATATGTTTAGAGAAAATAGCTTATGCTCATTTATTACTACTATTTTCCTTTTTATATTTTCTTTGACATATATTTATTATTTTAAAAGTAAATTAACTTCTTTCTGTTTTATTACTGTACATATTTTATTTTTTTATATGTAATTTTAAAAAATGGCTTTGTGGCTTTCTTACTTTCACTCCAAAAAACCTTTCTGAGCTCAAGCAAGTCTAGTGTGGTGTAACACTACTTCAAATGGCAGAAACAACTTGAATTCACAGAAGACAATCCAAGACTCTTTACTGTTTTTCCTTAATCATGAAAAACGTAACCAATATACCTCATAAGGGTATTCCATGAACAGGGATATGCAGGGGTATGTGAATGATTGTACGATTTTTAGTCTGTATTATTTATCCCAAGTAATAATATATCCCAGGGTAATATAATACTCTAGAGTAAATAATATACAGGGAGATAATATTTGGCATTTTTTATATTTAGGCTAAATAAAATACACTGGTCTTCTTTCCTATGATTCATAATTTGGAGCAAGTAAGGTGATATCAGTAAATTATGCATACTTTTCAAATATTTTCAGTGATTCATCAGTAATCTAAACATTATTATTATTAGATGAGGTCTCACTCTGTTGCCCTGGCTGGAGTGCAGGCGCATGATCATAGCTCACTGGAGCCTTGAACTCGGCTCAAATGATCCTCCTGCCTCAGCCTCCCAAGTACATGGGATTACAGGTACATGCCAGCATGCCTGACTAATTTCTTAAGCAAAAATTTGTAAAGACAGGGTCTTGCTTTGGTGTCTGGACTGGTCTGGAACTCCTGGCTTTAAGTGATCCTCCTGCCTCAGCATCCCAACATGCTAGGAACAGGAGTCAGCCACCATACCTGGCCCTAAATATTATTAATAACCTAAATAATCTAAAATGCCAGAACTAGCATCGGGTCTCACAAATTCAAGTTACATGTTAAATATTAATGGGAAACATTATTTTTCAAAAACAGTTGCTTTGTATAATTCCATTTGTAATGTACTCTCTGTATATACTATAATGTATATACACACACACATGTATATATACATACATGTATATATAGTCAGTTACTATTCAGCTACTTTGCATAGTAGCTGAATTTAAGCTTTTAGTCTGGTAAATTTACTAAAACAAAAAACAAAGCAAATCCCACATTGCTATTGATGGTACTACTGAATGTGTATGACTAGATATCACTTTTATTGATGAGATAAAAAACATCACCACCTTATCTTTTATTGAAATTTAAACAAAAAAAACCACAACTAAAAATAAAGTAAAATAAAACATTAAATTAGGCTGGGTGCTGTGGCACATGCCTAAAATTACCCAGTACTCTGGGAGGCCAAAGCAGGAGGATCACTTGAGCTCAGGAGTTCGAGATGAACCTGGGCAATACAGTGAGACCCTGTCTCTACAAATTTTTTTTTTTTTAATTAGCCAGGTGTGGTGATACATGCCTGTAGTTCCAGATACTTGGGGGCCTGAGGCAGGAGGACTGCTTGGGCCCAGGAGGCTGAGGCTGCAGTGAGCCCTGATCATGCCACTGATCCAGCCTGGACGACAAAGTGAGCCCTTCTCTAAAAAAAAACACACACACACACATTAAATTAATAAAATTACCAATCCTTTTCAATTTCTAGAAAATAATCCATGGGTATCAGTAAAATTACTTTTTTAAGAAAATGAATTTTATGTTGGGACAGCATGTGCTACTGACTTAAGTGTATTTTTCTTTTCCCTTCTTTTTTTTTTTTTCCCCCTGGTCTTAAATAGTGTTAGTTTGTTTAGGCAGATGTAACAAAATACCACACACTGGATGGCTTACACAGAAGAAATTTATTTTCTCCCAATTCCGAATACTAGAAGTCCAAGATCAAGGTGTCTGCAGGATCGTTTATTCCGAGGCCTCTCTCCCTGGCTTGTTGATGGCCCTGTTCTGTATTTTCATATGGTGTTCCCTCTGTCTGTGCTGTCTGTATTCTAATCTGCTCTTCTGGAAAGGACACCAATCATACTGGATTAGGGCCAACATGAACCAA
The DNA here is from genome assembly GCF_003255815.1 of Theropithecus gelada. Lineage (NCBI taxonomy): Eukaryota > Metazoa > Chordata > Mammalia > Primates > Cercopithecidae > Theropithecus > Theropithecus gelada. The sequence continues at coordinate 110,590,766 of NC_037676.1, forward strand.
CTCATTTCAATTTAACCGTCTCTTTAAAGGCCTTATGTCTAAATATAGACATATTGTGAGGTGCTGAGGGTTAGGACTTTAACATACTAGAGTTCTGGGGGGACACAGTTCAGCCCATAAATAAGACAGTATAGTCAGTAATAGGGAAAATGCATGACTTGGAAAAGGCCTTAGGATACTTTTCTTTACGTAGTCATCATATTTTAATTAAATAGTAGTTCCATCAAATTAATCCTTTGGAATTCATTTTATTACAATAATTGGAATGTTCATTCTTCATCATTTTAAACAGAATCACTCTGTGTTCTTTGAAAAACCAAAAATGGTGGGATAGATTACACATTGCTTTATAATTTACAAGGAGCTTTCCTATATTTATTCTTTTTTGAGTCTAGCGACCCTGTGAAATTGGTACTCATAAAAATTTAGAAAAATATGGCTAGGTCTAAAACTTATGTCTTCCTATTCTTCACTCAAATGGCCGTTTAAAAGGTCTCACTGTGATGTCCAGGCTGGTCTTGAACTCCTGAGCTCAAGTGATCCCTCTGCTTTGGCTTCCCAAAGTGCTGGGATTATAGGCATGAGCCACCACATCCAGCCGAATTTAATGTTTTATTTTACTTTATCCCTAATTGTGACTGCTTTAGTTTAAATTTTCATTTTAAATTATGCTATACGTAAAAAAGAGAATAGCAGATGGAAATTTACGTGCATGAGAATTTGGAAGACTCAAAAAATCAGCATAAATTGTAAGGGATTTTCTAGAAGGCTGACTTAGGCCTGAGCTCATCATTGCACAATGCTTTTTCAAGTACTGTAAGCATGGCTGCCTGCATCTATAAAAGGTAGAAGCAAGGTGAAATTAAGGAAAAAGGATAGGCTTATTTTGTAAATAGGACCAAGCTACCTTTCTGACTACTTACATTAGCACGTAGTTTATAATCAGACTTTCCTCAGACTCCAATAAGTTATTTTAAAGCTTTTCACAATGTATAAAACTTCAGATGACTCCCAGGAGGATAGTGACTATGGTCAACTAAAATTCTGTATTCACTCTTAATACTGCAATTAACAGCAAAGCCACATTTCATAGGATCAGTGGCAAACATATGACATTCCTTCTCCTCTTCGGGGGATATCCCCAAAGATCCATCACTCAGCTTGATCAAATTAACTGAATCATTGTTCCACTCATTGAGCCAGTGTGTTCATTGCCTAAAAATTCATAACTGTGCCAGCTGTGGCTACCACTATTATGGTGTGTTTTTTCCTGTTGGCTAATACCATGCTTTTCAGTGAGCAAAACTGTAAGATTATAATTGAGTTTGTCTTCAATTTAGGAAATTCTTCGTGCTTATTTTTTCATGTTGAAATCCCTAAAGTACTATACCTTGGGGATAAACTCATGACCTGGCAAGAATAATGAGCAGAAGCATCTTTAAGAAGGGAATCTAAATTTATACTTCATGAAGTAAGAAGGAAACTTCTGGTTAAACCTGCCTCTATTTCCTCATCCTCCTGAAGTCACCCCCCCAAAAAAATTAAATTAATAAATTTACCAATCTTTTACTATTTCTAGAAAATAATCCATCAATATTGGTAAAATTAATTTTTAAGAAAAAATGCATTTTATCTTGGGACAACATGTGCCACTGACTTAATTATATTTTTCTTCCTCCACCCCCTTTGTTTTTTTTGGTCTTATATAGTATATTTGTTTGGGCAGTTGTAACAAAATGCCACATGCCAGATGGATTAAATGGAAGAAATTCATTGTCTCCCAATTCTGAATACTAGAAACATGATTTTTTTAAAAAAAAAGAACAAAAAATAAAACAAAAATGAAGAAAAAGAAAGACGATGAGAAATTTCAACAAAATTCTGGAGATAGAAAGCTGATGGAGAGTAGTGCCCAGTAAAGGAAGCTATAACCCAGTGCCTATATAGAAAGTTATCTACAAGAAACATCCTTTCTTTCCTTTTTCTTCTGTTTTCTTTTTAGTCTTATTTGCTCTCCAGACACCCAGAAAGGTTTAAGACATGGAGACACTACGTGCTGGAATGTTGGTAGTGAGGTTTGCTGAAAACAACGAGAATGTTTGAAAGTGGCTAGGTTTCCAGATTTTGTCTCCTGTCTCACAACCCTAACCTAACTATTTTTTTCCCTGTTTTCTCCTGACTTTTCACTCTGCAGGATACCAATGTCCTAACCTCTAGTTGAATTATTAGATATGAGAAGCTCTGGAACAGGGGCATTGGTCAGAGTGAAGTACGAGCAGGGAAAAGGGACTGAAGCCAAAGGGATTAAGTACAAGTTTTCATAGTGATTATTGGAACACCAGCCCCATTCCTCTACATTGCTCCTGGAACACAAGCACTAAGAGAGAATGTGATGGTTAATACTGAGGTGTCAACTTGATTGGATTGAAGGACGCAAAGTACTGATCCCAGGTGTGTCTGAGAATGTTGCCCAAGGAGATTAACATTTGAGTGAGTGGGCTGGTAAAGGCAGATCCACCCTCCTTAATCTGGGTGGGCACCATCTAATCAGCTGCCAGTGCAGCTAGAAAATAAGCAGGCAGAAAAACGTGAAAAGACTAGTCTCCTAGTCTACATCTTTCTCCCGTGCTTGATGCTTCCTGTCTGCAAACATCAGACTCCAGGTTTTTCAGTGTTGGGACTCAAACTGGCTCTCCTTGTTCCTCAGCTTGCAGCCAGCCTATTGTGGGACCTTATGATCCTATGAGTTAATATGTAATAAACTCTCCTTTATACATATATCTATCCTATTAGTTCTGTCCCTCTAGAAAACCCTGACTAATACAGAGAAGAAGAGAATTCTTCTCTGAGGAACCAAATGACCGCTAAAGAAAAAGATCTATTAACAACAACAATTATAACAATATACTGTTTACAATTTCACAGACAGAGGGTTCATTCTTACTGTAGATCCTAGCAACTTCAGCATACAATTTTCTTTCCTTATTGAGTCAAGAACTTTCACCTTTTCATCTAAGGGACACACTTAAAGGTTTCTCTTTGGCATATCTGAATGGCCAGCATCATTATGCTTGCTCTTTGGGACAACTGTTAAGTAAAATAAGGGTTACTACAACACAAGCACTGCAATACTGAGATAGCCGATTTGATAACAAAGAAGGCTACTAAGTGATTAACAGGTGGGTAGTACGTGCAGTGTAGATATGGTGGACAAAGGGATGATTTGTGTGCCTGGTGGGAGAGAGCTGGATAGCATGATACTTAATCATGCTACTCAGAATGCTGTGCAATTTAAAACTTATTATTTCTAGAATTTTCCATTGAATATTTTTGGGGTTGACCATGGATAACTGAAACTGTGCAAAGGGAAACCATGGGAAGTCGGGGAACCACCCTACTTTATTCTTTCTATTCTCTTTCTGCAGGGCCCACAGGGACTCTCATCTCTTCAACTTTCTATGTGCCTGATTCATTACTCTCTTTCTCTACAGAATAGATGTCTCTGTGTTACTTAATCAAACCCAAACATAGTCATTCCAAGGTCAACTTAAGTGATCTCCCTAAATGATTCAAAATTGCTGACTAGGATTTCTAAATTCCAATTCCAAATGCTTGCAAGGGAGAATCCGATTGGCTCAGCTTGAGCCAATCAGCTGTGTGAGAGGGGGTGTGTGTGTGTGTGTGTGTGTGTGTGTGTGTGTGTGTGCGTGCGCGCGCGCCCCCATGGAGGATGTCATATGACCTAACCATTTGCTCTACCTACTCAGCTCTCTTGATAAGGACTCAAAAGGTTTCTTTCTATCCCTAGCCCCATTTCCCAACAAAGTGGACACTCAATAAATACGGAGTGATTGATAAAGATTTCAAATGAGGTGGAAATGTGAAAAGTGTAAAGAAGAATGTATGTTTCTCTTCTCATTTTTGAGTAACTTTTTTTTCACATGTATGCCTGGGAATTCTAAATCAGGGGTGTAACAGGAACCTCCTGGTCCCATTCTATTTTTTTATTTCCTAGAGATATTCCCACAATTGACCAGCATTTTAGGCAAAAATGATTCCCTGGTGCTGTGAGTTGTTACTTAATTTTCACTGTGGCTACCAGTGGTATGAGAAAAGAGTCTGTGTCATGGGAAAGGTTCCCAGAAGTTATTGTTCATGAGTTTGTTGCTTTGCCTATTATTACAGAATATAAAAATTACACATATATTTCCTGCTATATAAAACCAATTCTTACATCTCTATCCATTTTATACTGTATGCAGGCAAACAATAAGGAACACGGTTAAGATAATGAGTGATGGGCTGGAAGAAATATATTAGATTCTAAAATGCAAGATACTTGAACTAGCATGTTAGCCCCATTAAAATATCATAAATATTCATTTCTTGAAAATTGTCATTTCCTTCTAAAGTTGAAAACAATTTTAAATTACAATTATGTTCAATGACACTCATATCTTGGCTTTCCTACCTAAGGATATTAAGGGAAAAATTTCAAAAAGAAGAGTGAGAGGAAAACCCCTGTGTCTTAGCAGGGTTTATCAGCAGTGTTTTTATCGGTTAAAGAGGTTTCATTTTAGGTTATAATATGTGGCAAAAGACATGAAACAGTGTGTTTACAATTTCATTTCATTTCAAGTATTCATAGAAAAGATAGTTTAGAGTAGGTAAGTGGTTATTTTATAAGGGTAGGAAACCATCTGGGCTTCCTGGATATCTGGCTGAAAATTCAAGACAACTGTCTTTAGATTTTACAGATATAAAGTAGGTGGATTAAAGTGCAGACAAAAATGTAACTAATAAAAATTACCTTTGCTTCTTCTGAAATATTATTTCAAATATACATGAGACTTCTATTTAACAGTCACCAATAAAATATTACACAGTTTGCTAGATCATCTTGTACTACAGCTGATTGATGAATGGAAAAGAAAATAGAAATCATTCATGAAGTGATGACTTCATTGCAGTGATTATTTTTAACCACTTAAAATTTATTTTAAATGGTTAAAACATTCATGTTTATTTTTAACCACTTAAAAATCAGGTAATATGTGCTTTCATATATTGTCACATTTAATCTTCTTACGAACCTTCTGAGATAGGTATTATTACCTTCTATCAAATGTGACAGTCAAGGATTTATGCAAGATCACATTGTTAATAGCTGATGTAGCCAGAAATCAAGTCAAAGTTTCAGGATTCTAAGAATATCAGTGTTTTAGTATGTTGGCTACAATTGAAAAAATATTTCAACACAGTTTCTCTTTGGCAGTAACTGTGAGAAATGGCATGTCCTTATTTTTGTTATGTATTCATTCACATCATTATTTGCATGCCTACAATTTCATTTGGGTGTCTATTCCTTAATGACAATTTCTTCAAAAACAACTGTCTCCTTATAGGCTTGTCCACTGGTAATTCAAAGATATATTTCAGAAGCTCAGCTACATGAGTCTTTCAGCAAAATACTTTTATATTTTACTGATTAATATTATAATTTTTCTTCCTCAAATTAATCATTTCTTTCTATCTTCTCACTTAAAAAACCTGCCTATTTAAGTTAGTTTCATGTAACTAATCTTTAACGATCATAATTTGAAGCTTTACAGAAAAACTCTCAACATCAGACTAGTGCACTCTGGTTGAACTTTTGTTTTTCAGTTAATTGTGCTTAGTGTGCAGCTCAGGTTGATAATCTTGTCTGTGTTGACACTCAAATATCTACTCATTGATATTATGCTGCCAGTTATAACTATTTTCATAAGTGATAAACCAAATTTAGCTCCTGATAGTTCCAAAATATTTAACTACTATCATTAACACTTCTCAAAAAATGATACCAACATCATTTTTGTTTTTCATTTCCTAGCATTTTTAGAATGAGAAAACTCATGCTCAAAATTAATGGTTTAAGATGTTACTTGTCTGTTTATGAACTAAATGACAACATGCAAGACCACTTCATATTTTAAAAATACACAATCTGAGTCTTCATGTTCTATGCTCATGTTAAAACAGGCTAGATTTAATAGCAATCATAAATACCATTTCTATTAAATTATTCCTTAAATTGGCCAGGTGCGGTGGCTCACACCTGTAATCCCAGCACTTTGGGAGGCCGAGGCAGGCGGATCACAAGGTCAGGAGATCGAGACCACCATGGCTAACACGGTGAAGCCCCATCTCTACTAAAAGTACAAAAAATTAGCAGAGCATGGTGGCTTATGCCTGTAGTCCCAGCTACTCGGGAGGCTGAGGCAGGAGAATGGCGTGAACCCAGGAGGCGGAGCTTGCAGTGAGCCGAGATCATGCCACCGCACTCCAGTCTGGGCAACAGTGCAAGATTCCGTCTCAAAAAAAAAAAATCCTTAAATTAACAAATTAGGTATTGCCTTAATTAGGGCAACCAATATATTAAAATGGATTATTTTTCGCAAGTTTGATTGAACATGTTGTATATTTCAAAAGTGCTATATTCTTTTATTTTCAGAGAATTCTGATGAGGCAAAAAACACTAGGTTAAGAAAAGGCATAATTCTTCTTGAAAGTCTGCAGTGTATAGAGCTCTATAATTCATGAGATTTGTAACTTTTCTTCCTGTATATGGATGTTGTTTGATTTACTATTTTACCGAGAACTTTAGCTGGGAAATTTGCCAGCAAAATTATTTTATAACAGAAAAGAGCATGCTTTTTTTTCAACATGACTATTGTAAAAAAATTGACTGAAACTAGACTGTTAGGGCCTCCTTCCTCTTTTTTCCTAAAGAAAGTAAAGAAGTTACGATATAAAGTAAAATAAAAATATGGAGAAAGCATAGATTTGTGAAAGGACAAGTCAGATTCAGAAATTTCTCCTAGCCTAAAGCATTACAACAGATACTGCACGCAGGCAGAATTTTTAAGGGAGTCTCCTGTATCATCAAGGGTCTAGATTACATCATCATTGATTTAATCTTTTCCATCCCCTAATTTTGATGGTTTTGCTTTCCCAAAGGCTGTTGTAATTTATCCCATGAGTTCTCAAAATAAGTAAAATTTAAAATAGAAACACTGCTTCTGTGTTATCTTTATTGTCTTTGCCATTTGTTAAAACCACACCTATTTATAGAGGTAACAGTATCTTCTGCTCCAGTTCCAATGAAACTGCTTTTTATATATTCACTATTTTGTCACTGAGATCAAGAAGAATTTTTGCAATTTGTAAAATGAAAAACCAGTAACACATGTACTGTGCTTTAGTGTAAAACTTAACCAAATGGATTTTGCTGAATGCATGAGACAAGAGCCATATCCAAAATAAATTTGCCAGAAATGGTTTGCATCATGAGATACTTCAAGTATAATTTTATTTTTCTTCTTAGATCAGACTGTAGCAAGCCTTCCCCAAACGTTTTAAAAATAAAAAAATTACAGTAGTTTGTACTTCCTAATATGTTCACTTCTTCAGAGATTTACTAGGAAAGAGAAAAAATTCTTGAAGAGGATAATGAGTCCCAGCTGAGAATCATGTGCCAAGATGCTCAGTGACTCTTTTTCTTTAAAGACATAGATAATGAGGATAGGAAACAAGTTTTAGTTAGTTGGAAGTGTTTCTCTTTTTTTTTTTTTTTTTTTTTTGAGACGGAGTCTCGCTCTGTCGCCCAGGCTGGAGTGCAGTGGCCGGATCTCAGCTCACTGCAAGCTCCGCCTGCCGGGTTCACGCCATTCTCCTGCCTCAGCCTCCCGAGTAGCTGGGACTACAGGCGTCCGCCACATCGCCCGGCTAGTTTTTTGTATTTTTTAGTAGAGACGGGGTTTCACCGTGTTAGCCAGGATGGTCTCGATCTCCTGACCTCGTGATCCACCCGTCTCGGCCTCCCAAAGTGCTGGGATTACAGGCTTGAGCCACCGCGCCCGGCCGGAAGTGTTTCTTTAAAAAGAAATTTAACATCTAGAAGTTGCCACCTTGAAAACAGATAAGCTACCATTTCAAATTTCCCTAATTTATCTAGTGGAAGGGATTTAAGAAGTCAGCCATTCTCAAAGCCATATGGTGCCAATCTAGGTAGAAGTTGTCACTGGTCTCTGGTAAAAAAAAGTTAAATTTCCTCTATTGCAGGGACTGTTGTGTAGTGAATCCTTACAACTCCTTTGGTGTTAAATTATAATATTTTTTTATTATACTTTAAGTTCTAGGGTACATGTGCACAACGTGCAGGTTTGTTATATACGTATACATGTGCCACGTTGGTGTGCTGCACCCATTAACTCATCATTTACATTAGGTATATCTCCTAATGCTATCCCTCCCCACTCCCCCCTCCTCACAACAGGAACCGGTGTGTGATGTTCCCCTTCCTGTGTCCAAGTGATCTCACTGTTCAATTCCCACCTATGAGTGAGAACATGCAGTGTTTGGTTTTCTGTTCTTGCGATAGTTTGCTGAGAATGATGGTTTCCAGCTGCATCCATGTCCCTACAAAGGACACAAACTCATCCTTTTTTATGGCTGCATAGTATTCCATGGTATATATGTGCCACATTTTCATAATCCAGTCTGTCACTTTTAAGATGAAATGATGTGAACTAAATTGTAGCTGTTACTTTTAATGTCGTCGCTTAGCAAAATAAAAAATTGGCAACCTTTATTTTTTTCTCTTCACGCTTTTCCTTAAAATTTTACTGGTTCACAAAGCCCCCTAATAAGTGACCACTGATTTAATGGTTCTTCTTTGTCTTTACACAAGTACTTATTGAAATACTCTGGCAAAGATCGTCAGCATGACATACAGGTGTCAAACAGAACTGAGAGTTTAGTGACCGACACGTGTAATAATTATAATTGATAAGATGGGTGTTTTTGGAGTGAGGGAAGCTGAGCATATGAGAAGGGCCCATAACCCCAATCTGGGGAAGTCAGGTAAGGATTTCTAGGAAAGAGATAAAAAATGTAAATAGGGGTATGTTGTCCTCATGACCCATTAACTCGTCATTTACATTAGGTATATCTCCTAATGCTATCCCTCCCCACTCCCCCCTCCCCACAATAGGCCCCGGTGTGTGATGTTCCCCTTCCTGTGTCCAAATGATCTCATTGTTCAATTCCCAGCTATGAGTGAGAACATGTGGTGTTTGGTTTTCTGTTCTTGCAATAGTTTGCTGAGAATTTAGGTATTTAGGGTTGGTCCTCTAGCCCCAGTCAAGACTATAGACTCAGATGACATCTCCATTGATATACCTTGAGCCAGAATCACCCAGCTAAGCTGGGAACCATCTTGAAGGCTCCTATGACACTTGGCGACCTTGCCTATAGCTTGTTCAATATTTTGAATATCACTTTCACACATGAGTCAGAGTAGCCTGGAAAGAGGTGAAGGCAGCAGGATAAGGCAAACCCCAAACTGAGATTAAATTTTTGTCTTCCCCAAAGAATGGTACCTCAAATAAAAATTGAGCTTTACAGACAACCAAAAGAATGTGAGAAAATATTTACAAAGCATGCATCTGACAAAGGTCTAATATTCAGAATCCGTAAGAAACTTAAACAGTTGAACAAACAAAAAACAAGTAACCCCATTAAAAAGTGGGCAAAGGAGATGAACAGACACTTCTCAAAAGAAGACATACAAGCGGCCAACAAACATATGAAAAAAAGTTCATCATTACCAACCATTAGAGAAATGCAAATCAAAACCAAAGAGATACCGTCTCCCACCAGTCAAACAAACAAAAACAAAAAAACAGATGTTGACAAGGCTGTGGAGAAAAGGGAACACTTATACACCATTAGTGGAAATGTAAATTAATTCAGCCTCTATGGGGAGCAGTTTGGAGATCCCACTACTGAGTATATACCCAAAGGAAAATAAACCATTTTGCCAAAAACATACCTGCACCCCTATGTTCATTGCAATAGCATTCACAATAGCAAAGACATGGAATCAACACGGGTACCCATCAATGGTGGACTGGATGAAGAAAATGTGGTACATATATACCATGGAATACTACAGAGCCAAAAAAAGGATTAAATCCTTTGCAGTGACATGGATGTAGCTGGAAACCATCATCCTAAAAAAACTAATGCAGAAACAGAAAACCAAATTCTGTATGTTCTCATAAGTGGAAGCTAAACATTGGGTATATGTGGTCATAAAAATGGGAACAGACACTGGGGAATAAGGGGAAATAAAGGGAATAAGGGGAAAAAAGGGATAGGGAGGGAGGGAGGTAAGACTTGAAACAAACAAACAAACAGAAACTACATATTGGGCCGGGTGCAGTGGTTCACATCTATAATCCCAGTACTTTGGGAAGCTGAGGCAGGCGGATTGCTTGAGCCCAGGAGTTTGAGACCAGCCTGGGCAACATGGTGAAAACCCGTCTCTACAAAAAGTACAAAAAATTAGCAAGCATGGTGGCATCCACCTGTAGTCCCAGCTACTGGTTGGGGAGAGTGTAAGGCAGGAGGGTTGCTTGAGCCCAAGCTCGGGAGGTCGAGGCTGCAGTGAGTCTTGATCATGCCACTGCACTCCAGCCTGGGTGACAGAGTGAGAACCTGTCTCAAAAATAAACAAAAACAAAAACAAACAAAAAAAACAACCACCACCACCACAAAACCTCAAATTATCTACTGGGTACTATGCTTACCATGTCATGGCTGGATTCATTTATACTTCAAACCTATGTAACAAACCTGCACATGTACCCCAATTCTAAATTAGAAGTTGAAAACAAATTGTTTCATAAAAGTGCAAATTTTGTTCTTGCACACCTGAGTTTGTGTACTGAGATTCATAACTACTGTGTCCCATGTAACTGTGTCCCAAGAACTGCCAAAGTTTTATTCTGCTGCTTTAATTCTTTAAAAGAGATAATCAGCAGCCCTCTTCTGTTGCAAATATTTTAAAAAGAGACAATCCTTCTCTTTGAAACTTAACTTTACTAGTCATGTGAAGCCTAGGAAGCACTCTGTCTCCACCCATTAGGCACTGATTTCATTATATTATTCCTTCTGGCAGTCCAGAGTACAGACCTCTATTAATTACCTTCCCAGAAGAGCATCTGTGCAGCACAGCAGATGCTAAGGCTGCCTTGGCATTCAAAAGAGAGAACAGCAAGATGACATTGGGGGGCTGCATATTTACACAGCATTCATATTTCACACCTGTAATCAATTATCTACTGTTGGAAAATACTGATAAAATTTAGCCTTGCTTAAGTTTATTAACAAGCAACCATCAATGATATTATGGCAGCTAGCCATTGAACTATCTAGGGGCATTCTGAGTGCAGTGTCTTTGGAATTTTCTAGTATTTCATGGACACCTTGAGTTCTAGAATTTTAGAAATGCTGCCATTTTTCAGAGTTATACTGTTATTCTTGGAAAGACATTTCTAAAATTCTAAATTACTTGGATATATTTGGCATCTGAGTAAAAAAAGGAAGAAGAAATACGAAGTTCTAGGTAATTTACCAATGGTAGTAGTATTAGTCTCCACCCATAAGAAGAATGAATGATTCCTGATTTATATCTCACAAAAACAAGTCTCTGTGGATTATAGGTATTCCACCATGTCTTTTCTTCAACACAAGGCAACCATTGCTGAGTTATTTATTATATACTAGAAAAAGACATTTTGAATAAAATGGGTAATTCCCATGTCAAATCACTAGTGACTTCTGAAGAACACAGACCCCTACCTCTCATCAACAATTCTTTATCTAATAGTGTTAGGGCAGTGCACACCTAGAACAGAAAGATAATAATAATGGCTACTATGGCAGCCATGAGGTATACTGCTTGAATCTCCCTTCAAAAAAGAATTTGCTGAAGTAGTACAGGAAGTTGACAGCCTCCAGCTATTAAAACCTTCAGGATTAATCTCAGCTTTTAAGCGGGGGCCATGCCCTTCTGGGTAGTCCCCAGCCAATAAATGAGCATGTCACTACACAAGGCCTGGTAATTTCTGTCAATTGTGGGTCTCCTCTAATAGGCAATCTTTGTTCAGAAGCTTCTCAATGAGTTGGCTGATACTCTGTCAAATCTAAATCATGGTCTATGGCTCTTCCTGCTCAATCATTCTTCCTACCCACTTGTCTTACACAGGCATTATATATGCGTCATGGTGTAAAAGCTCTCTATAACCAATTTTGCTTCCTCTTTCTCTTATATTTCATATAGAGTGCTCCCAATAAATCTCTTGCATTTCTAACTCCATCTCAAAGTCTGCTTCCCAATGGACCAAAATGATACAGCTACTGTTTACTAAGAACCTACAATGTGACAGAATATATCACAAGATATTTGGGGAAGTTATTTAACCTCTCCTAACTGTTCCCTCATCTGTAAAGTGGGGTTGTTTAAGAATTAAACAAAATAATCTAGAAAGAGGAATTTGTACAGTTCCTGGTATACAGAAAGTACTCAATAACTGATATGTACATTGAAAATATTATTATGCCAGACTCTGAGGAATTTTGTGTTTGTTACTTGTAATCCTTTTTATAATTGGCAAGTATTATCATGCTTGTTTTACATAGGAAACTAGCATTCAGTGAAATCAGCTTGCTCAAGTTACTTAATGTACATTGCTAGAATGTGTAACCTGAGATTAATACCCATTAATCTCCACAGATGAGAGGAATGTAGATGTATGTAGGCAAAGAATCCATTGCTGTCACCTAGAATGTAAAGGTGCTCCACACCCTCTCTGGCATGGTATGTATAATGTAATTAACATAAACTATTTTGGAGATTCTTTCATAAATTTAAGTCTATTCTTCTAATTTCATCAAATATATGAACTTAGAATCTATCAATGGGTGCTTAAGACTAAGCACTTGTCTAAAACTTAGTTAAGAGGAATATAGAATGGCACTGCTACTCCATGATGAGTATTAGTTATTTTTGTAGAATGGCTCTCAAATTGTGTTTGTCTGATGTTTTCTAATAACTCAATTGAGGTTCTACTTAAAATAATCTTGCATATTGCTAGAAAAATTTTATCAACTGAAACCACCCCCCATCGCACCTCCATCCCCACTGAACACACATTCAAATTTATTATTTAAAGATCCAAAAGAAATGTGTAATAGAAACATAATGAACAGAATGAAATTAAAATATTCTATTGGTGAAAGAATTTCTAGAGAGGTGGCAGCAATTTAAGTGGCGGCTTTTGAAGCATGTCTCTATTGTTCCTTACTTCAAAGTTTTAAGATAAACAATTTTAATAAAATTTTAAAAATTATGTTACATAAAATTTTGAAAAATAGAGATCATGCTATTTTCTCAGGAGGGAGATGGTGATGCATAGGTCTAATAGAATAGATTTGGGGGTGGGCAGTTTTGTTAGACATTCTGCTGGGAAACTAGTCATTTTTCCAAATAAAACCGTGGAGTTGACCAAATAGGCCCTCTTAGGTACAAAAGAGAGTGTGATTTATGATCTAGAAGAGAAGATGACCACATTATGCTCAATGTGGCTATTGTCCTTTAGGCCAATTTAGGCCAAGTAGTCAGTACGACCATAGAAAAAGATGGCCAGTAAAGAAAATGACATTCTGGTCTGGTGACCAGAGTAAGACAGCTGAGAACTACAGGTCTGAACAAATGACTTGGCCACTTGTAACTAGAGTAATGCTACCAAACTACCAAAGAGAGGGACTATTCAAAAATAAAAAAATTACATCAATAATAGACTAACATGCATAATGTGACATTCAGTATATCTGCATGAGTTTGCCATAACGTAATTTATTTATTGTGAATAAACACCTTTTTGAACATCTTTTTCAAGTAAAGGATTCAGTTATAGTCCTACTATAGAAAGTAGAGTCTAGATGGTCTTCAGGGACCATCAGGTCACATTAATAGTATTTAGGGACTCCTGGATATTTGGTAACCAAAAGAGATGTTTACGAAAATACATTTTTGCACAAGGAGTTACATTTACACAGATTTATGTGTGTATCAGAATAGAATATGCACTTTGGGGAAACTAAATAAATATCATTTGAAAAAGTAGACTCTTATGTATGGTTATAAATCTCAAAAAGAAACATCTAATTTATTGCCCATGTGGGGGAATTCTGGGTGTACTCTTTCTGGATGTACTTTCCTTTTCACTGTTACAACTATGGCACAGAGGGGTAATTATCAGTTTGCGAAATCTACTGTGAAAGTACCAAAGCAATCTCACTGGAAATGTTTCCCAGAAACTCCCCTTTCCTGTCTAAAATAATATAACTGGGTATGAAATGATGGCTGGCACATTTAAAAACATATATATTACAAATGATAACAAACTTTAAAAAAAATAGACCTGCCTAAATGCTACAGTTGTGCCAGCAAAGGGGGGACTGGGTATTGATTTTGGGGGAAACATATTAATTATACAATCTTTTAAAAATGTAATAAAAACAATGTTCAGTAGATTCCTAAAACAATTCCATATTAATCTGGTTTTTGGTAAATAAAATTCTAAGAAAAATTTCATTCTGAACAAGATGCGTCACAATGAAAGTCTGGTGACATGGAATGAAGATTATTTTCTGGTGGCATGGAATGAATAATATTTCCACTTAAATAAAAAGGGATTATGGTTATGACCCACTAATTAGAAACAATGACATAATTTAAAAGCTTTTGTAAATTTTATAGGAGATTTGTAGTGAGACCAATTTACTGTGATGGGTAACTATCACAGTAAATAGGAGTTACAAGCTGTGTTACATAATGTGGGACACTAATTCACTATGATTAAGACTAGGACAAAGCAGACAGAAGATTCTAAACAAATGGTTTGGTGAAGATGCTGAATATTGCAAAATCAACTAGAATAGTATTATGTTCCATCCTGTGAAATAACATACATTGTATAAATGTTATAAAGTTTATTAAATTTAAGAGGTTGCTTTAGTCCTTCACAATGTCTGAAGATATTAACTGAATTAAGTAAACCATAAAAAAGATGTACTCTAAAGTGCTCTGTGGACTAATTTGGCTTATATCCTGTGAAATAATGTACGTTGTATAAATGCCACAAAGTTTATTAAATTTAAGAGGTTGCTTTAGTCTTTCACAATGTCTGAAGATATTGATTGATTTAAGTAAACCACAAAAAGATGTAACTCTAAAGTGCTCTGTGGACTAATTTGGCTTATATCCTACCTCAAAGAAAATGTGGGCTTATTTGAAGTTTTTCCTGTATCACTCTAGTTCATCCTGATTTATTGTCATTCCAACTCTTCAAACATAATCTTGCAAGAAAAAAACCAAATCACAATTTAGCTTCACACAAAAAAATTACAGACATTTTCATTGTGCTGTTGATACCACTAAGTGAGATAATGCTTCCCGTGCTGTCTGACACATCTTATTCATAATGTGAGTACTAATATAACCTAATATTTGGATGCCTGGATATTTCCTTGGTATTTGTCACCAATATTGGGCAATGTTCAGTCAGAAAAACTGGATTAAATATTTTAAACATATGTGAATGAATATTTTTCCAATGAGTGAGAGGGTAAGAGGCAAAACTTTGAAGACATCTTGTAGAGGAGGAGTTACAGAAGGTAAGATTGATGTTTATGTTTTCAGTGTTACAGTTTTATTTATAGAAGGTATTTTTTTCATTTAGTTATAATTACATGTTATACAATGTTAAAGAAGAATATAGAATTCTTGTCACTGACGTACCAGTTTTTTCCTAAGTGTGCCTGAGGAAGGTAAGTTTTATTAGACATCTAAAATGTTGCAATCTATAAGCAATAATTTTCCCCACTTCAGAGTACTGTTGGTGACAAAATTTCTCCTAAATATATTTTTCTCAATATTGTATCTTTCATCTATGATCTAAACAACTGATCTCCATATGAATCACCTATCTTTGTTACCTGCTAGTGGCAGAAACTTGGGCAAATCATTTCACGCTAGTGTCTCAGGTTAGGAAAGATGATATCCATTGGTGTTTTTTAAACTATGAGTCATGATCTCATTCCTGTGCCACACCAGTAGTTTTATAAAATAAAATGTAGCTGACAAAATTTGAATACAAAATGTAGAGGACAAGACACATGACAAAGCTAGTTTGTAAATTTTGTTTCAGTTTTAAACACATGTACATATACTATGTGACAATGCAAAACATATTCCTTTAGTATGAGTTGCAGGAAAAAGAAGTTTGAAAAATATTGTTCTCAAGAATCATCAGCCCATTCTAACTTAAAAATGAAATTACTCTATTTTCCAGCTTAGAAATTCTGAAAATGATGACTTTTAACTCAGTGTCATATGGCTTACCACTTGACAGACAATAGTAGCTAGCTATGGGATATTTAGTTGAAGTGATTAGAAAATATGTATTCCCTCAATTAGTTGTAACCTTTAAAAACCATTGCAAGGCTTTAAAAAAGAGCTCCTTGGGCTTTCCTAGAGGCTTTAGACCCCTTAAACAAATCTACAAAATGTTAAGTGTCAATACTTTTGTGAAAATATTAAGTGGCTCTTGTACGCAACATATTTTAGTAAGCACTGAGAGATATAAAAATGAACTGGTATGGTCGCTGAATTCATTGAATTTATAATTTTTAGGAAAGTATTGGCTATAAAAAGAAAACATCCTATGCTTAACTAGAGTTCATATGTGTACTATTAAGAAATGTTATTCTTAATAATCATTAATACAAGCTGTCATTTTTAATCTGACTCATTCATTCAAAAAACATTTTTACTGTCTCCAGGTGTTTTTCTAGGCTTGATGTTCCAAGGTTAAAATAACAAAGTTGGTACTCTGAAGCAGCTTAAAGTGGTGTAAAATACAGAAAGTAAGCAAGTAAACAAACAAAAAATCCAATAGTGATAAGTGTCATGATGATGGATAGGCATTACCTAAGGGCTACTTTTTATTGGATGGTCAAGAGAGGTCTATGAGTACATACATTTAAAACTGAGATATGAATGACAAAAGGAAGATGGTTTCTAGGAAAAGGAAACAGCTGGGCAAATGCCAGATACAAGGCAGATAGAATCTTGGTCTGTTTGAGGAATAGGAAGTAGATGAGAATGGCTGCGGGCTAGTGAGGAGAGATAGAATAGTAAGAGATGAGGTAGGAGAGGTTGACAGATGTCACCTGGCTGAGTAAAGCCTTGTAAACCATGGTAAAGTGTTTGAAGTATATTTTTATTGCCATGGGGAGCCATTCGAGGCCTATCATCAAGGGACTTCTGTAGTCTGATTTTTTTTTTTTTTAAGACCAGTAGCATTGTTGTATTAAAAAACCAGATTTTACACAGCAAGAATGAAACAAAGGTGGCTAGGAAACTATCACAATCATTCAGGAGAGACATGGTTGTGACTTAGATTAAGGTAGTAGCAATAGATATGAAAAGCAGACGAACTTTGGGAAGTGCAATATAGAATTTGCTGATAGACTAGATATGGGGAGTGGTGTCAAAAAAAGGAATCAAAGGTACTTCCAATAATTTTAACTTGTGCAACTAGGTAAATGATTTCCTCACCTATGACGGGGAAAAGCAAGGTGGGAATGTGCAAGGTAACAGCAGGAATCCAGGGTTCTGTGTGGGCTATGTTAACTTTGAGATGCGTATCAGCTAGCCATCTGAGTATGTCAAGCAACCAAACTAGGTTTTGGGAAGGTTTATCAGTTTGGGACTGATCAGCATATAAACAGTATTTCTAGACATAGGGTGGTACTTCCATGAGAGTGCCACGCTGGGGCTTTAGCTGCAGCATCTGTTTTCATCTTGATTAACAACACAAGGTCATTATTTTCTTTTTATACAGATAATATTAGATTTTTATATATGAGCCTTTTTGATGTTTAGAGAGAAATACAAGCTGAAAGTCACCCAGCTACTAAAAGGTAGAGCCTGGATTCAGATCTGGGAGTTCTTGTTCTTCCTGTTGCACCAGGTTGCTTTATTGGAGCATTAAAACATGTGAATTTCTGAGTAGAGTATTTTTTAACTTTTTGAATGAAAGATTTTTAAAAAGTCTGTTTAGAAAGAATGCCAGCTCATTCAGAATTCAATCCAAGTGTGTAAATTCACTAGTCTTTTCTGTAGTTAAGTGACTTCTCTGGGGTAGATGACCTGATGTCTTTTTTTTCCTTTTTTAAACGAACAAAAAAACTTCTGTGGTTGACAGGAGCCGACAGGTGAGGAATGGAGAGACGTTGGTCAACTAGTACACACTTTTGGTTGTAAGATGAATATGTTCTGGAGATCGAATGTACAGCATGGTGACTATAGTGATAATTCTGTATTGTACACTTTGAAGTGTGCTGAGAGATTTTTAAGTGTTCTCACCACAACACAGACGTACGGGAAATATGTACGGTGACAGATGTGTTAATTAGCTTGCTTGTGGTAATCATTTCACAATGTACATTTACATCTAATCATTACTTTGTATACCTTAAATATGCACAATTTCTGTCCATTATACCTCAAAAAAGCTGAGGAAAAAACCCCTCTACTCTTTTGACTTGTGGGATACGATTATTTCTACTTCTCAAATCAAATGCCCCTTCTTCACTGACCCATAACTCATAGCTGCATTGCAGTGATTTTTAGTTTTTCCTCAGCTTACATATTCCTCCTCTACAATCTCATGTCCCCCTTGCTTCAAATACTAAATATATGCTTATCATCCTCAAATTTTTTGCCTCCTGTCCAAACACTTCTCCTTAAGTCTAGGAGATGACGTTCAAAGTTTCCTAAAAGCAATTAGTCTGGTGGGAAAGGAGGCTGCCCCATACACCCAGGAGTAATGAGGAGCGAAGTTCAGGAACTGTGAAGGTCTCATTCTTACATACTCGCGACAGTTTCAAACCTAGTGTGGCATGGAGACATGGATGAAGCAATTACAGGCACGAGGAGCGTTAAAGAAGGGTACAAGCTAGCACGAGGGCATTCAAGGGAACTTCAAAGCTCAAAGGAAGAATCCCACTTACTCCCTCAAAACTTTGGAGTTTATCCGTTTAGTCGATTAAAAAGTGAACGGAAAGCAAATCCCATTAGGGAAGGAGGAAAGTTGGGGACAAATAAGGAATTCGTGCAGAAGGCTACACTGCGGCCGGCCAAGAAGAGAATAAGGGTACTTAAAGGAGTGTGAAGAGAATGAACACGCCTACGTAGAAAAAAACTGAAAAGCCAGGATTGGCGGACACTAAAAACCCAGCATTTGTTAAAAATCCACGGCAAAAAACACAAACAAAAACAAAACACACACGCACATACACACACAACAAAACACTCACACACACATACCCCTACCCCTCAAGCCGAGCCAGCACCGTCGCCCTGCCGGCAGCCAGAGTATTCTCAGATTCCGGGAGCACCGCGCACCGCCCACCTCGCTCCGCCCACTGTCCAGTTCACTCCGCCCATCTTGTTCCGCCCCCTTCCGCGAAAGCCCCTCCGCAGAGCCGCGTGCACGTGTGTGGCAGATACCGCCCCCACAGCTCTCTTGGCCAATGAGAAAAAGCAACGTAACTCTCCACCGCCCGGTGGAGCGTCACGTGACTGCGTCTCCCCGCCCTCTCACCCCGCTGCTTCTAGGTTCTGGGAAGATGGCGAAGGTCTCAGAGCTTTACGATGTCACTTGGGAAGGTAACTTCGGGTGGGGACGGGTGCGGAAAGACTAAAAGCGCTGGGAAGCCGTTCGGGAGTACCCGCTGCCTTCGGAGAGCTGGATTCGCCGGTCTCTTTTTGGTACCAGAGCCCTCAGTGGACGGGCCAAGCTGAGGTGGAGGCTGAGGCTGACCCCTTCCTTGGCCCGGGCGCGTACTCCGCGGCGTTTCCCACGGTGTCTGCTCATCGGTTGACCTGCCCTCCTCCGCGCCAGTCCAGCGGCCCAGGGCCGCTTTTATTTATGAGGCGGGCGGGAGGGACTTGGGGCTAGGGTTGTCACACTCTAAGCGTGGTTGCTGGGCGGTGCGGAAGAGGCGGAATAGGTGGTTACTGAAGCTTCTTTGGAGCCAAGAAACACAGGGCCTCTAAGGCCCTTTACTAAGTGCTATGTGAGGATTACAGCTCTTTGCAGAAAAGCTGTGTAGAAGTTGCGTGAACAAATGTGATTCTCATATGCCACTCTACATTTAGTTTTCTCCTTAAACCTGGATTTCCAGTTTCTTTTCCTTTTAGTCTAGTCTCTGTCCCTCTCTATCTCAAAACACGTTTACACACACAACACAGCTTCCTTCTTACTCCCTACTAGTAGATTTTTTTCTGAAGGGAAAAATAACTGATTAACTCTGGTCTACGTACGTGCTTACGTGTGATGGTCACTTTTCCCTATCCTTAGTTGATCTAGAGTGGGATATATTCTTTGAATCTGGGAACAGCCAAACCTTGGATCAATTCTGTGTGCTTAAGAAACTTGAGTTTCATTAAGGCGTAGAATTTGTGTAATTGGAATTCATATTTCCAGCATTTAGCATAATACAGGAGACTTCAGTAGCTAGTTTGTTCAACGAATGCCTTCTTGGGATGTTTTAATAATGACCTGAAAACGTGAAAGTTATATTTTCTGTTTTATCGTGAATAAATGTATCAGGTATTATAAAGTTGTAAATCCGTTACAAATAAAGCTTTATACTTGAACTGAATTAAATGATTTGTTGGCTTTGCGGCCTCTAGCACGTTGTGAATCTCAGTATTTATACCTGAATTGAGGGATTCCATTATATTAAACAACAGTGTTGATTTCTTAGTGCAAAATCTTGGATCTATCAACACACAGTCCATACTTCCAAGGAATTCACAATCTAATGGAGAAAACAAACCTATAAACACAGTTTTGAAAGGCTTGTGTCAGGGTATCTTCCGTAAGCTGGATGGTAGATAAATGGCTGTTATTTTTAATGCTTTTAAAAAACTGTTTTAAATATTATATAATTTTTAGAAAGTGCTATTATGAAGGTATGTTCATTATAGCTTTCCTAGATGATAGTAGCATATGTAAAATCCTGAGGGGCGAGTAGCTGTATGCTACCAACAGACAAGGTGATTTAACTGAGTAACTTGGACCTTACCCTGTGGTCATTCTAAAGAGGATTGATGTAATTGATTTGGAATAAATAATTACTACACAAATTTGTAGGAATAAAAGAGAAACATTTTTAAGTGTTTCGTAAACTGTTAAGTGCTATATAAAAGGAGGTGTTATTATTAGCTAGTACTAATATGATTATGTCCCTCCTCTGTGATCTGGCCGTTGTCCGTGTCTCCACCTTTATTTCGAGCCATTCTCCCTCTCTCTCTGTGAGCTGCCTATGCTGGCCTTTGTTGAATGCCCAAAATTGCTATGCTGCTTCTTAAAGCTGGCACATGCTAGTCCTTCCACTGGGAGTGTTCTTCCCTCCTTGCCTCACTCTTGCCCCCATTAAACTTTATCATTTTATCAATTCCCCACAAAGCTCACCTAGTACAAAAAAGCCTTAGTTGAACACTCTACTGCCCAATTCCCTTTCCTCATCTCCCACCAAAATTGAAAAAGAAAAAACCCAAACAACAAAATCAAGCAACAAAACACACCTGTAATCCTTCGATTATATATTCTGTTCTCATACTATTGAAGCACTTACCCAATTGTGTTTTTAAAATTTTGTCTCTTCTAAGATGAAAGGGATCAGGCCTGTTTCTTCACTGTCACTTCCCTAGAGCCTGACACATGGGGACGGAGCTCAGTAATTATTTGTTGACTAAATGAATTGTTAGTGGGATTAATAATAAACGCTAACACATTGTCAGAAAATATTATAAACCATTTTTCTAGCGTTGAAATAATTTCTTTAGTATCTTAGATAAAGATTTCAGTATCTTAGATGAAATTAGGCAACTTGCTTAAGTAATAGGATACAGTGTGCTCACTAGTAAAGTGAAGGTCTAGACCTTTCCAGAATTAAAATTCTAACTTAAGGGACTTTTAAGAAAAGAGTATTCTAGATTTTTATTTCAGAGACTTATGATAACAAATTTTTAGGAAGAAGGGTGATGGAAAGATTCTCAGGGATAGTGTTTTCAGATTTTTTGGGGGCGTGTGTGTCAGAGGTGTGTCCTTAGGAATTCCACTGAGCAGTGTTGTGAATTGGTTAGTTCAGAGTGCTATAATTCTTGTGATAGGAAAATTTATCATTTGTTTATAAAAGACCTATGTAGTAAGTTTAACACTTCCACATCTGTGTTAGACTCTACTAATAGACTATTTGGTTTGTTTCTTCAGCCAGTTGAAAGTGATTAATACTTATTACGTAGGGAAGTTATTAGACATTTGGAGGTGGGAAAGAGAATTTAGACTTGTAAGGAGAGTATATTCAAGTTTCTTGAGAATATGATATTTGGGCAGGACATGGATAGGATGCCTAGAACAATGCCAGGCACATAATAGGCATTAAATGAGTATTTGTTGAAAACAAAAAATGTATGAGGAATGTTTGAGAGCAATTTAGTTGTTTATGTTCACTGCCCCTACTTCCTCTCTTTTTATTCAGACCTTCAACCTCAATTTGATTTCCATGCCCTACCACTCCACTAAGATCTCTAGGAGACCTAATAATAACATGTATTTTGTATACTTCTACTACTTTTGCTATTGTAGATCACTCCTCTGTGGAAAACTCTTTCTTTGCTTTCTTAATGACATTCTTCTTGTTTTCTCCTTTCTTTTTGGGCCTTTCCTTTGTTGAGTTCTCTACATCCATTTGCTCATTTTTTGGTGTTTCAGTGTTTCTTAGTCATCGTCTTAATCTGTTATTGGTGGTTTTTAAGTTTGAGATCAATAGACTTTAAATTGATGCAAGCATAAGTGTCATATGATCTGATGAAATCGTGCAAAATTTAGTGCATGTGTAAACATACATAGTTCTGGGAAAAGATGGTTCAAAGTTCTCATTAGCTTTGAAGATACCTAAAATAGATTAAATGGTATCTGTGGGCAATCTTATCCACATCCAATTTTAGCTATCAATTAGCCTATATAGTAAATAACACATTAAACATGTATTTGAGTACTTTGCACCAGGCACTGTTGTAGTTCTTGAGGGTATAGTGCTAAGTAAGACAGGCAAGGCCCCAGATTTCGAGGGACATACCCTGAAATTTCACTTGTAAACTGAAGATCCATATTTCCAGTGTTCTACAGGGCACATGTAATGGATGTTTCACAATTAACAAAACTCAAAACTGAACTCATCATCTTCCTTTTGCCTTCTGCCTCCAACATCACTGCTGTCACCACTTAATTCTTTTCTGCATTTTCCCTAGAAATGTAGATAACACTGTGTACCTCCCCTCATTCATAAAACAACTTCTGCTCACCTTTTAAGATATAGATCTATGAGACTTCAAAGCCTGGAAAGTACAGATATGTATGGGAATGAAGTACATGCTTTGCAACGTCACTAGACGTTTCCAGTAAAATGTCTTTCTAGGTAAGCTAGAAAGGTAGGTAAAAACTAGAAAGGTAGGTTGGTGTCTTGAATGCTAGACTAAGGAGTTCAGAATTCTTTTTTGTATATAGATGGGAGGCAAGGTCCTAAATTCAAAAAGAAAAAAATCAATGGCTCCTTTCATTAAACTTTTGCATGTTGATACAGAACAGGGCCTTTTCTTTGGTAGAGATCTGCTGATTGAAATTCGTTGTCACGTTTAATAAACCATGTTTGGTTTTGCTTTCTTTAATGTGGAGCAGGAACATAAAGTCCCTAATATAGAAGCTTCAGTACATAAATCTTTTAGATTTTTGTTATTTTTCTCATAATATTTTAAATTAAGTCTCCATATTTAATATGACAGCAGTTTTTCAGAGCTATTTACTTTTATGGAGTCTTTTCAAAGGATCCAACTTTGTTTTTTAGAAACCAGTCTCTTTTCGCACTTAAGTTTTCTTTGGCTTATAATATTTCATTATACTATATAATTACATTAAATTTAACTGGCATGAACTGGTTTGGATACACGTAGCTAAATTTTTAAAATGTAATAACTGTTGGAAACAGTTAACCAAGAGCTAGCTGATATGACTTATTAGCTAAGAGCTTCTAAAATCTTAGTGGCCACGATTATTAAGTTTTGCAGAAAGCAATTCTTTGAGTTGATTCTAACCGGAAGATGATTAAGAGAATTTTTACTGAACCTCATTAATCTCTCCATCATATTTTAATTACTTGTTTACGTTCTTTACACACAGAGATCTTCTCAGTCCTTCCGTTGACCAGCCATAGTGGTGAGAATCAGAAAACAAGCTCTCAGTAAATGCTCGTTTGTTCAGTGGGTGAATGCTAGGACATGAAGCTTGTTTTTGAAGTTTGACCCACTAGTGTATGTAGTAATGGTAATAATAATGAAAATAGTATATGAAACATTTTGTGTACATTGTCTCTTTTAATCCTCACACATATCTTATGAAATAGGCTTTATTTCCAGTTTATAGATGAGGAAGCAAGCGAGAGGTGAAATGACTTGTCTAATATCCCACAGCTAGTAAAAGGGAGTCCTGTGATTTGAGCTGCTCTTATACACTTCTCCCCCACTGAGTTATTAACTAATTAAGTTCTTCCACCTAGGCTGTCATTCTGTTATTCTTGGAATATGCCAGATTAGTTTCTTTCTCCAGAATATAGATTTGCTGTTTATGGTTGGCTCCTTCTCATTCCTCTCTTAGCTTGAAAATGACCTTCTTAGAGAACCTTCTCTGACCACCCTTTCCAAAAGCTCCTCCTTTCTCCCAGTCTCCTAACTTTATCATAATGGTCTTTTAGTTTTATTTGTATAATTTCACTATCTGAAGTTATGTGGATTTTCATCTTTTTACCTGTTAGACTCTAAGCATTATGAGTATATAGGATATCTTTTTCTTTCTTTATCCTCAATGCCCAGATCAGCCTGACACGTAGTAGGCATTTAGTAAATATTAGTTGAATGAAGAAGAACAATATTTACTCCAAGAAGTAAGTATTAGTTGAATAATGAAGTAAAGTTCCAGTCATACACTATACTGCCTCAAAGAAGGTAGAAATCATTGGGTATCTTAAGAATTTAAATTGTAATGAAGTAAATCTTTAGAAATGTCTGCTAGTAATTTACAGATTGAATTCGGGTGGAGAGATCAGTTTGGAAGCTATCCTAGCAGTTTTAGCATGGGGTGATGAAAGCCTGGGCATGGATAATAGCAGTGGAAATAGACTAGAAGATGTAAATCTTAGAAATACTTCAAAAGAGTCCACAGGACTTAGATAACCAAAGTAGGAGTCAGAAACAACATTCAAAAGTGGAATGTCAGGTAGTATTAACAGAAAGTAGAATTAACAGAAATGTGAACATTGGGAAGGGAAGCCATATTTTTGGGAATTGAAGATGACTTGATTTTCGGATGCTGTGATTTTGAGGTAATGAACTATGAAAGGTGAAAACGTGTTTTCTTCAAGACAGTTTTATTTTTATGAATAACTTTTTAGATAACTGTACTTAAGGCATTTCTAAAAATAGTATGTGACTAATAGTGCAACAAATGTATTTATTATAGCAGCACTCAAGAGTGTGGCAGGGTCAGCTAAGTAAGGTATGTAGCTTAAGGTTTTATAGGTAAAATGTTGCTTGTTTTGTAAAAGTTATATTTTCATACACAAACAGTGTTTCTTGTTTTGTGTTCAGCTATTATATTTT
The DNA here is from genome assembly GCF_003255815.1 of Theropithecus gelada. NCBI lineage: Eukaryota > Metazoa > Chordata > Mammalia > Primates > Cercopithecidae > Theropithecus > Theropithecus gelada. Next base: position 110,616,447 of record NC_037676.1, read on the forward strand.
AATATGTTTATGACTGTGTATCACACTGTTGTTTTTAGAAGTTATACTTTAAAAAAGTGTTCTGTTTCCTCCAAGAGTGTTTTTCCACAATGAGAAATACCTTTTACAAATTAACTCGTACTCAATTAAGTATACATATACATGAATCTTTGAGTGTATGTATAAACTGAAACCAAAGTTTCATTTACAAACTATTCTTATGAGTATTGCATTCTGTTCATTTTGTTTCATTCTCCCCCGCACCCCCTCCCCTACCAATATATTCTGGAAGAAATCCACTAAATTGATTTTATACCTTATTAATGGATTGTAATACACAGTTTGAAAAATACTTCTCCTGGAGCTCTGTGTGCATTAAAATAACGCTTTCCTTTTTCAAATCAGATTGCCTTTTAGAATAGCTGTTCCCAACAGCCTGCAGCCAATCTGACTAGAAACTTTTATGGGACTATGAATAATTTAGAATTTATTATCCTGTAGTTATCAACCTTTTAAAAGAATATACTGGTTTATGTAAACGAATCTGTAAGTGGTATTTCTGAATATATAACAAAATGAAGTGGAAAAGATACAGGATTGGCGGAAGTAGTTTTGGACTAAAGAAATCAGCAGAATTAAGTAGCTGACATTTTTCCATCTTTCAGCGGTCACCTCACTGCAGTGGCACCTCATGCAAGTTGTCATGGAAGGAATAAACAGAACAATCATAGCCACTCTCTTAACCTTTGACCTTTAGCTCATCCCACAGGGTTGCACAGTAGTTAATAAAATGTACAAGCAAGCAGTGAGCAGCTTACTTACATAGTATGTAATAAAATGACCTTGGCTTTGAGGAGCAGGCCTTTTGCAGGAGGGTGAAAGGGTAAAATGAAAATTTTAAGCCACCTTTGAGGAAAGAGTGAGGGAAGAGCCTTTATTTCTTTTGAGAGACTGAAACAGTTATCAGATTTTTTTTTTTTTAAATAAAGATGACTAGAATTTTTGTAGGACTTCACATTTTATAAAATGCTTTACATGAATTTTCTAGTATTTGGTTTCCTAAACTCAAAGGCCAAGCAGATGAGGAAAATACATGTAGCTGGGTGAAAGACAGTAGTGGTGCCTATGAAGAACTGGTAAGTGTATATACCCTTATCTAAGGGTAATCAAAATCAACTGAAAAACAAACATACCCAAACTTGTACTAACCAAGCAACTTTATATATATGTATATTTTATGTAATCTTAAGTGCTCATCCCTGAGCTAAAGGTAATACTATCTATTCATTGTTATTGGAAACTAAGTACAGATTCAGTAAGTTATGTAAGGTCATGTGAAAGATGGAGTTTAGATTCAAACCAAGTGTATCAAGTCCATGTTCTTTCCAGTAGACTCTACGTCCTCCATGACCGGTGATATGGTTTAGCTGTGTGTCCCCACCCAAATCTCATCTTGTAGCACCCATAATTCCCATGTGTTGTGGAGGAGACCCACTGTGAGATGATTGAATCATGGGGACAGGTCTTTCCCATGCTATTCTCATTATAGTGAATGGGTCTCACAAGATCTGATGGTTTTAGAAATGGGAGTTTCTCTACACAAGCTCTCTTTCTTTGCCTGCTGCCATCCACTTAGGATATGACTTTTTCCTTCTTGCCTTCCGCCATCATTGTGAGACCTCCCCAGCCAGGTGGAACTGCAAGTCCAGTTAAACCTCTTTCTTTTGTAAATTGCCCAGTGTCAGGTGTGTCTTTATCAGCAATGTGAAAACTGACTAATACCACCGGTTTCTTTTCTTTGAGCTGTTTACTCCTTTCCAGTTTATCTTTTGGGGCTTTTTGTTTTTGCTCTTGTTTCAAATTTATTTATTTTTAAAATTGACACATAAAATATAAAATTCTAGGTTTTTTGGTTTTTTTTTTGTTTTTTTTTGCATCAGAATGATTTTCCTGTCAGACAGCTATGATTGTGTTGCTTTTCTTTTGCTCAGTATTTTTTAGTTGTTATGTACCTTTAAAAACAAACTTAAAAGTTCTTTTTTTTTTTTTTTTTTTTTTGAGACGGAGTCTCGCTCTGTCACCCAGGCTGGACTGCAGTGGCCGGATCTCAGCTCACTGCAAGCTCCGCCTCCCGGGTTCACGCCATTCTCCTGCCTCAGCCTCCCGAGTAGCTGGGACTACAGGCGCCCGCCACCTCGCCCGGCTAGTTTTTTGTATTTCTTAATAGAGATGGGGTTTCACCGTGTTAGCCAGGATGGTCTCAATCTCCTGACCTCGTGATCCGCCCGTCTCGGCCTCCCAAAAAAGTTCTTTAGTATAAAATAAACGTCTTCCAAGAAACTCACTCACCTTCTTGTACACTCATTTCCCGATCCTAGTGTGTTTATTTAATTCTGAACTACCAGTAGTTCTTTCTGTGTAGGATAACTTACTTTGTTATTTGCCTGTTGTCGTTTTTCAACTTTTAAGAGACGGGGGTCTTGCTCTGTTGCTCAGAATGGAGTGCAGTGGTGCAATCACAGCTCACTGCAGCCTCAACCTCCAGGCTCAAGTGATCCTCTCACATCAGTCTCCTGAGTAGCTGGGACCACAGGCAGGTGCCATCATGCCTCTTTTTTGTTGTTTTTTTGTTTTGTTTTGTTTTTGAAACAAAGTCTTGCTTTGTCACTCAAGCTGGAGTGCAGTGGCACGATCTCGGCCCACGCAACCTCCACCTCCTGGGTTCAAGCTATTCTTTCTCAGCCTCCTGAGTAGCTGGGATTACAAGTGCTTGCCACCACAGCTGGCTAATTTTTGTATATTTAGTAGAGACAAGGTTTCGCCATGTTGGCCAGGCTGGTCTTGAACTCCTGGATCAAGTGATTCTTCTGCCTTGGGCTCCGAAAGTCCTGGCATTACTGACATAAGCCACCATGCCTGGCCCATTCATCACTTCTAAAGATAGTCGTAATACCAGTTGTAATGCTGTTTCAGCCTTC